>NC_040914.2:8726773-8829986 GCF_004126475.2 Phyllostomus discolor
GACCCTCCCATGTCCACCAGACAAGGATCTGCATAACGAGAACTCTTCCCTCATTGGCTGTTTTCCTGCTCATGGGAATTTGCTCTTCCCAGAAATTCACCTGAAACTCCAGGCCTGTTCTTCCCCGGGGCACACAGGGAAAGTCTTCTGTCTGAGTTAGCCCGACCCCCATCCCTGCTTCCTGGGAGAGAGGAGCTGTGGTGGGGACCCTACTGACAGGGAAGGATGAGAGTCCCAGGAGCCCCTGTCCAGCCAGGAAGGTGCTGGGCTGTCCTCACTCTGCCCCTGGAACTCAGGGACCTCGGACAGCTCCCAGCCTTTCTCCCTTTGCAAGTGCAGGTAGGGGCCCAGGAAACAGAATGTGGATCCAACTACTGTCCCCAAAATTATGAGCAAGGAAGGAGCCAGTGCGGTGGTGGACACCTGGTGAGAGTAACTTCTCAGCCCCTCCCCAGGGTCCTGAGCCCCCTGCCCCTGCAGCCCAGGCTCTGGGGGAAAAACCCACAGAACAGGTCAGCTCTTTAGAAAAGCCACCATCTGGGTCACTCACTCCCCTGACCTCCCACTCCCTGCTCCTTGTCACCCAAGTCCACACATTCTGCACCCTCACACCTATTTTAGTCCATCACCACCTGTTTCTTGGCACGGGGTGGCTCAGTTGGTTGGCGTCACCCCACAAAGGGAAAGGTCGTCAGTTCCGTTCTCAGTTGGGGCTCACACCCGGGGTGGCAGGGTCAGTCTCTGGTTGGGGTGTGTGCGAGAGACAACCGAGTAATGCTTCTCTCTCATGCCGGATTTTTGTTTCCTTCTCTTCTCCCTCCCTTTCCCTCTCTCTAAAAATAAATTAATTAAATTTTTTTAAGAATTTGTTCTTGCCCTCCTGAGTCGGCACACACATACTCACCTGAAATGCCCTCTCCCCCTTCTCCATGAACCTGCTTTTCCTTCTCCTTTGCAGCCCCTTCACTGGTCGTCCTGCCACAGGGTCCCCCAGCCCACACAGGGGACACTGTGGCCCCCTCTGAACTCCCACGTCCGACCCTTCCCCTTTGTGCTGTGACCCGTCCAGGAGCACTTTCCTGTGCTTGTGTCATGCGCCCTGTGGATCCCTGAGTCCCCGAGAGACAGGCAGAATGAGACCGCTGTGCTTCTGTGTGGCCCCATTGCTGCTCCACAGGCCCCGGCTCAGGAAAGCGGTTGTGCGTGTCAGACAGTGAACATGGGGAGGAGAGGGGGTAAATGGGGGACACGCTTCTGCTCCAGCAACTACTATGCACTGGCCAAGGGCGTGGAGAAATGCACATTTACATAAACTCGCTGTGTACTAGTGTGAGTTTTGACAAGGTAATGTGTGGGTTTCTCTCCTAAATGTTTGATTGTTTTAAAATAAAATTCATATAAACTGAATTTTTTTTTTTTTAGCCATTTTATGTCTGGGGCCAGGGGAATGTGGCCCATCTGGTTACCAGAGTTCCGTTCTGTGGGATAGACTCAGGGTAACAGGGTCCTGCACTGACGGTCACTGCAGGTAAAAAGGTCGCAGCCCATCCCTGCCCAGGGTTGCTGTCCACAGCACTAATCTGAACCCTGGTCAGTTCTCTGGCCCCAACACTACCTGAGGGTACAGGTCCCCTTGTGTCCACCAGAGGGCGATATGGGGACACACATGGTGTATGTCACACCCTTACACCCACCCATCCCGTCCCCCTCACACACATGCGTGTGTGCGAGCACGCATGCACACACACACACACGCACACACAAAGGGAACTGCTGGACTCACTGGCCCACAGATGTTCTCCAGTACCCTGATCATGAAGTGACTTTAGGTGGAGACCGACACCATCCTTGGACAAAACAATAGATGTGTCTTTGCCGGAACAGTGATCCTGCCCCAGGAGAAGTGACGTCCGTCTCCGTGTGCACCTCCTGGGAGAGCTGAGCTGAGGGACACGTGTCCTGTCTGCATGGGGTCGGGGGCAGTCTGCTCTACGTGCAGACACGGCAGAGCTCCTGCTCCTTGCTCTCTCCCCACAGGTGAACAGGCCCAGGGAGCCTCAGCACTTCCTCCCGGCTGGGCCACCATGGGCACCGGGACTCGGGTCCAGGCTGGACTCACTCTGACACGGACCCTTGTGTATCTCTGTTTCCAGAAGCCTGTGGGGCCTTTTTCCTACCAGGATCCCCTCCATCTGCCTCCTCCTTAGCTTGGGGGTACACAAGGGAGCTCTCCTCCTCTGCAAGGGGTCTCCTTCTTGTCCTCCTCCCTCATCCCCAGGTCCATGATGCTCTCCCGCTCACATGTAAACAGGGTGACTTTCCACTGGGCCTTGGACTGAGGCAGCCCCAGCCACCAGCACATCCCCAACCCCAGTTCAGGAAGCAGCTGACAGTGAGGGCCCCAAGGACACCCACGTCCTCCATCACCAACCTCTGTGCACTTCGACCCCTGTCACTTGGGCCAAGCTCCCTTCAGGTCCAGAGCTTCTGCACAAAGACCTCACACTTCCTGAAATGCACAGGACATTCTGAAGGGAAACAGACACACCTAGAGAGTGGACCCTCCAGGCTGGCCCTGCCAAGCTGACCAGAGAGCCATGTCCATGGGCAGCTCCTCACCTGGCCCACTCTCCTCAGCCACCCCAGGAGCACCTAGGACTCTGGGGTCTGTGGGCTGGGGTGCCTCAAGGACTTCACAGAGAAAGGTACCTTCCAGTCCTCCCCCATGCAGCTGACCAGGGCACTGCTAAGCCTTATGTCTGTCCCTGTTTCTCTGGCAGAACCAGGAGGCCTGTGCAGCAGAAAATAAACCACTGATTCAGGGAGGGAGGGAGGGATTCAGGGAGGTTGGCTTGATGGTGTAGGTTTATCGTTTTAGACCTGCCCACCTGCCTGGGAGAGTCCGGAGGGCGCACCCTTCACCATGACCAGGAGCTGTGAGTGTGTGCAGGAGCCCAGCACCTGGAAGAGCTGAGTGACGGCTGTTCTCTGTCAGGTCAGAAACTACACTGGGAACTGTGGCCACTGACCAGGGAAACCTGAATGCAGAGGGGGTACACGGGTCCTGACTTAGAAAGTTTAACATGTGCACTGTATATCCTGCACCTGCTGATCCAAATAAAAGCTGTTTTGGAGAAGGGTTGGGATTCTCCACTGGAGGGAATCACCACCCCCTTTCCCGCCGGAATACCAGGTTGTGCCCAGGATGACTTATTCTCATCTGCGGCTGGCCGAGAGAGCTCCTTGGGATGGAGCCTCCCACATCTGGAGCCTGAACAGGGACCCTGGATTCGGGCCCTGCATCAGCTGAGAGGCTACGGGCCATCATCGCAGAAGGCACATCTAGATAGACGGGGGTTGGTACCCTTCATGCCACACCAAAGGGACAGCAGCACCGATGCTTTTGGTTATGCCACTGCCGGTGTGTCTAAGATAAGGGGGAGGGGGTTTCTTCCAGAGCCATCTCTCTTGCGGCCCTTTTGCCTGCCATTTCATCTTCTCCCCTCCCTTTACTTCCAGACATAGTAGGAAGTCACCTTCAGTGCAAAAGCTACCCATCAGGACTTGAATGAGTGCTCTGTTCCCAGCCAGACTCTGAAGAAAAGAGATACTTCCTCCCTCTGGCCTGAGTCCTCAGGTGTTCCTATGTGCGTGGGGGCCTTGCGGAGGTGTCTGGGGTCAATCCCTAAGACATGTGGGGGCCTCATAGGGACCTCCAATCTCTGTAATTTAACTTTCAGCTCACCTGTGATGTGCAAAATAAGGATTGGTCACCCAGCACTCCGAGCCCTCCCAGCGGTTCTAGATGACTGAGGGAGGAACCGAGACACGTAGAGAGGCAGGGATGGCCAAGGGCTGACACCCTTGGGAGCCCTCCTCACCAGCAGGACACTACGACCCACCACATTTATCTCATTCCCCAGCAATTACCCAGAAGAGGTTTACAGAACTACTTAGGCAGAGTAAGGAGGAGAGAGGACAAAACCAAAAGCAAAACTACCCCAGCCACCAGGATGGGCTCAGGACTATCTAAGGAGCAGGAGATGGATTCTCCGTTGCTTCAGCAGCTTCTTAAGGCTGCAGGATGTCAGATCAAAGAACAGAATTTAATTACCTTATTACAGACAGTGAAGAGCTACTGTCCGTGGTTTCCAGATAAAGGGGCTTTAGATTTAGAAGTTGGGGAAAAGTAGGACAGAAATTGAAATTGTACCAGGAGAACAGGACCTCAATAGGACATCAGGAATTTATTAACCTGAACCAAGTTAGAACGGCTTTCCCCCACCCCTATTCATCTGTGCCATCTAGCAGAGATGGGAACAGGGCTGTTGAAGGAACAAAAAGTTGAAATATTATTGCCCTTGGCTCCCAGACAAGGGATCCTCAGACCTCCCGGTCTGGGAGGAGGCGGGGCAGAAACTAAAGTGGCACCAAGAGCATGGCGCAGACGTAGGCTCCTGATGCCTCCTCACCTGGAGCCTCGTCCACACTGCTCTCTGCCACTGCATACTGGGAAGCCAAGGGTTAAGGGCTTAAAGCCGATAGGAGAGGAGACACCAACTTAACCTCACTGAGGCGTCTCTCCCTGCTCACCAGCTGAGCTAAGTCTTGTCAATCAAACAATCCAAACTAGGCGGTCAACTCGAGTGGGTCTCTCACACCCTGTGTGGTTGTTTTGTTTTGCCACTCTGCACACACCTACAGGAGTGTTAGGACAGTTAACCCCAAAACTGGAAATCATTCAATGGCTTTTCCTCCTTCTCCAGCCACAGAGGAACTGTTGATTTACTAACCTGGGGAAGAGGGTATGCTTGTGTCACTTCTTCAGAAGGACCTTTGTGGCTCCTGGTGAAGAGGGTGAAGCCACATCATGGAAAAGGCTACCCCACTCCATGACCCACCTCCACTCCATGGACTCCCCCAATCCAGGGGGCTTAGCTGCCCTCAGCCATGCTCTCTCCCAAGTGAGAGCGTGGTGCTTCCTAGGAACTCTCACTGCTTGTATTGTTTCTGCTGTCATTATAGCTGCCTCTGCTGCAGCAGCTGCCACTGCTCTGGCTGAGTCCATCCAAACCATTCATGCTGCTGACGCCCTCCTCACCAATACAACCCAAGAGATGATCAACAGACACATATCGACCAGGAGGTCCTCGCCAGGCTCTCAGCCATAGAATCCACAGGAATATGTCTGGGAGAACAGCAGGATGCTCTTGTCACTCGCCAACAACTCACTTGTGATCCAGGCTCCTCTAAGTTGTGTGTCATGCCCCTGAAGTGGAACTCCAGTCAGCACTTGTGGGAGGAGGTCCAATCTCAAGGGACAAACCGATCAATACCAGCTTGAGCCATGTAAACAACTTCAGGACATTAAACAGTTCACTAACCTAAGGATATTTCAGGCCTTGCGTGACAATTTACAAGAGCTCAATCCAAAAGCTTGGTTTCAGGGCCTAAACTTACATGTCTGGGTCATGGGGGCTATGGGATGCCTCCTGATTGTTGTAGTCTTTTGTGCCTTGAGATTTATCTCTACAAATTGTTTTCTACAAATTGTATATGCAATGAGCAAGTAGCAGGTTTCATCGGACTTACCACCATGTCTGCTATAACAAACAAAAAGGGGGGAGATGTGGGGGACCACTTTGTGTGATATCAGAAACTGTAGCCCTGTGCAAGCAAGGCCTTGCCTGTAAGTCTCAACTGGAAAGATAGGAAGCAGCAGGCACAACCTGATACTAACACCAAGGATTCCCATGAGAAATACATTGTATCCTTTGAAGCCTGCTTTGCTTTGGTGTGCCCCTGTTGGTGTAAAACATATGTTTAAGTTCAAAGCATGAGGAGAGAACTCCTTATCTTAGTAAATACACCTTAACAACCATCTGGCACCAACATGTCTAACAGACCCTGACATGAAGCAGATCTCTGGGTTTCTTCAATTGTCATCTATAGATAATATCAGTTGTTTATAACTATAGTCTTTGGACATTGATTGATAAGCTATGCATGTATGCTGTATTCCCGTACACATTGCAATTCTAATAAAAGCTGTTTCAGAGAAGGGCTCAGGGCATACTCCATTACAGGGAATGACGATACTCCTTCCCCAATGGAACAACAGATTGTGTCCAGGATGACTGATTCTCATCTGTGGCAGCTGGGAACCCTCCACAGGGCAGGGCCTCCCACAGTTCCCCGCAGGGCACTGATCTGACCAAGGGTCTCACCTCACAGCACATGGAACACAGCAGTGGGCTCCTGCCCATGGAGCCCACTGGCCTCACCGTCCTCAAACAGCTGGCTTCACAGAAGAATGAAAAGGCCTTTTGGAAACTCAGTGACAGCACCAGCTAGGTGACTGTACCTTGCAGGGCTGGGGGAAGGTACTCCAGGAAGACATATATGCTCTGAATAGGTGACTCTGCTTCTCCCAGAGCCAGGAATCCCAGATCCAGGGATCAGGGGAAGGAATAGGAGAGACACCACTCATTCTTACCTCTAACAATTCACTAGCACATGCCCTGCCCCCTGTGCCCAAGACACCATGCTCTGCTGACCTAGAGGGATCAGTTCTGGTAAATGAGAGAGGATTCCACCAGAGACACAGCAGTGACTCCATGGACACATCAGGGCCCCTCACTCTCCAGCTCTCCAGACAGTGCAGCACCTCAGAGAGCCACAGTCCCAGCTCCCTCCTTCCTCCCTCACTGGAGTCAGGGCTCCCAGCAAATGACAGGCTGCTGAGCACAGAGATGGTGAGGGGGCAGCAACCACAAGGACAGCTGCCTGGATCGGGAACAGGGGAGGCGCTGGCTGAGGCTGCCCACAGAGTCCAAGGAAAAGGAGTGCAGGACAGAACCCCCAGGAAGGGCGAGGGGAAGGGGAGGCACACAAGCATCAGAGGTTCTGCCTGGGCCCTGGGTGGGACTGTGTGTGGGAGGCAGGCTCAGCACCAGGACTCACCCTCACAGCCCATGAGACACAGAGCTCCAACCACAGCCCAGGATCAATGTGGCCCTGCTCCTGACGGCTCAGCCACAGGCACAGGGCATGTGTGAGCCCAGGTCATGGTTAACAGCACAAGAAGCAGCTCCACTCACCCAATCAGGACCACAGAGAAGTGTGTGGTGCTGTGTGTCCCCAGAACCAGGGTCCCTGTCCTGGGCCCCAGGCCCTGGGAGTCGAGAGGGGACCATGACTCATACATCCTGTCCCCTCTGGTCCCCTGACACAGTCCTCCCACTCCTGACACCCCTGGTTCCTGCTCCTCCTTCTCCCCACACACCCACCACCCAGCACTCCAGCCACACACCACTCCACCCAGAGGCACCCTCAGTGTAGCCTGCTGGAGACAAACACAAATGGACACACGTTCCTGGAACTGTGAGCCTGGTAACATCTCTCTGAGGGAAGAAGCAGGGCCAACGTACTTACAGGAACAGAGACTCAGACTCACGGACCTGGAACATTAACATGATATGTTTGACCCCCATGAAATGTCGGTGAAATCCTGTCCAATAAACCTGGTGACTGCTACACTCCCCGATCTGTCCACCAGATGGCAGCAGAGACACTGCACAGCTGGGAGCCACCCCAGGGGGCTGCTGATGCCCTAGTCACCCCCAATCAGCAGCACCCACAGTGCAGCAGGGTCCGACCCTCACCAGCATCACTGTCTCCACAGTCCTCCTCACTCCCTATTCTCCCCACACAGGACTCCATCAGCTCCTCTACCCTGTCAGGCATCTGCCCAGCAAAGGCTGGTCCTCTGCAGGCAGCTGCTCTCAACACACCCTCCATGTCCTTACAGGGGTGAATGCTCACTCACGTGTAGGTCACACCCAAAAGGCCATTTTCTTACTGTGTTGGGCTCCCTGTGATCCCCAGACCACCTGAGACTCATGTGCGTGCTCCAGATGTACCAGACACTTGCCTTTCACAGTCAGTCTCTCAATAATTAACACTTTAGTTCCATGATTTCAGTGAGTAACAGTCTCTCTGTTACAAAGTAACCTCCATGAGCACAAGGCCCTCTATGTCCTCTCCTCTGTGCAGTTCCCAGGGCCCAACACAGGGCCTGACACGTCCCAGAAGCTCAGTAAATGCTCATTAAATGGATGAGGAAACCACACAGCAGACGCCTGTCACCCGGGTGACACCTGGGGTTAGAGCATGTTCCTTAGACACCAAGGCACTGGTGACAGCATGGGAAGAAGCCACCAACTGCCCACGGCTGTCACATTGACAGGCCTGCCCTCCTTGTAGAGTCACCATGGAGGACAGGGACCTCCTGACAGAGAGGGGCTGGAACCCCCTCATTCCCGGAAAACCACAGCCCTCCCCACCTCCACCCTGTAAGTGACATCTCCTGGGGAGGGGGCGGGGCAGCAGCCTGAGTACTTCTCTCCTCACAGAGACCTGACGGGCCCAAACTCTGGGCTTTCCACCCCAGTGAGTCACCACCAGGGAAGGGGGGAGTCCATCCTGACCACAGAAGAACCAGGAGTGACTTCCCCTCCACAGGGTCCCTGGTCCAGGGGGACACTCACCTGTGGTCCCCAGCAGACATCTCACCAGCCAGCCCATGGTGTCCTGGGGAACAAGGGGCACTCACCATGCATGATGGGACAGGAGGACCAGGATCTGCTGCTGCTTCTAATGCAGGGGGGCTGAGGGTCCCACAGGGCATCCCCACCCCCTTCCCAAGTCTCCATGTGGAGCTGCTCCAGCTCCTGGGCCTGTGGGGATCCCAGAGCAGATGACAGGCAGGGGCACTGATGACTTGTGGTGGGGACACACAGGGCCATCTGTGGACCAGCCCCCAGGCTTGAGCCCACCCCTGAAACACTAAGGAGACCCCTCACCTGGCCCTTCCTTTGAAACCTCAGGGACAAAGAGCTCCTCCTGAGACAACCCATGCCCCTGGGGGACAGTTCTCCTGACACAGGATCAGGACCCCTCTGAACAATGCCTGTCCTTTCACGGGACTCACTCTGCCCTGGGATGGACTTGGGAGGCCTGGGGGTCGCAGTGACAAGGACTTGGAGTGACTGGCCACTCAGCCTGATGGTCAGAGTCCACTTCTGCCCAGGGCACAGGGACAGCTCCCACCCTCTGGAGACTGGTCAGCATCCCTGGTGCAGCCCTGACACTAGACACAGGTCTCCTTTAGGCCCTCCAGGGGGCGACATTGAGACATGCAGAAAACACAGAGGAACCTCACACAAGAACCTGGCTTTGGCTAAGGAAGTAGAAAAAGAGCCTGATTTCCATACCACACACCTATCTGGGTCCCTCCCACCCACCTGCTCTGTCCCATCCCCACCTTCTGGGGTCTGGGAGCACCTGCTCTGCCAGAGGTCCCTGTGCTGCCACCCACTCCCTTCCTAGCACCACCTGTGGGCAAGGTTGGGTGGCCACAGGCAAGTCCCCAGGCAGAGGACACAGGCTGTCCCCATGGTCAGGGAGGACATGGACAGCCTCAGTCAACAGGCACAGAGAGAGACAGGTCTCGCTGCAATTGTCCCCTGAGGACCAGGGAGCCCACAGCCACCAGACTGCCCACCACCGTCTTTATTGCCAGGACACACAGGACACCTCTCCCTTCACACCTGGGAACTGCAGGTCCTTCTGAGACACCCAGTCCTGGGTCTCTGTCCTTAGAAGTAGAAACCTCGCTGGTGACAGCTGAAGACAGAGGGTGGGTCCCCTCACCAGTCATCACCCAGCCTGTCCCTGTCTCACCCCAGAGTCACCTCTGTGACCTTCCTGCTGGGAGGTTACCCACCTCCCCAGAGCATCTGAGAACCTGGGGAGACCCGGTGCCCAGCTGGGTTTAGTGTCACAGACAGAAACAATCCCCAGGTTTGAGGACACAGAGGCTCTCCTTGTGGTGCTGACAGACCCCAAACCAGGACACAGCAGAGACCAGCACTGGGGAGAGAGGGTTGTCCTCAGGGAAGGGTCTCCATCCACCTCCCTATTGGAGTGTGCTCCTGCACTCCTGTGATGTTTTTAATGAACAAGTTTAGATGTTTACAAGAAATGCCAAATGAAACCTTCCAAAGTATTTATTAACAATCACTGTATTCCCACTTCTGTGTTTTGTTCACTGCTATGTCCAGTTTCTTAAAAGGGTTCAAGAGACCAGTATAAGTTCATTAAATATTTGGTAAATGAAAAAAAGAAAGAAGGAAAGTGAGCTCCACAGGCCAGCAAGATCAGCCTCCCCTGAGAGCTTGTCAGATGCAGAGTCTCTGGCCCACGGCACCCCTGCAGAGCCAGGGTCTGCATTTGTAAAGGGACCTGTGGACCCTCCCAGCACACAGGGGAGGCGGAGGGGCTGTCCAACCCCCACATCACGGGGGTCTCAGTCTGACTGGGCCTCAACACTAGCTGAGAGGCTGGGAAGCAGGATTTCTGTGGAATCACAAGAGTATCACAATCTTGACCAAGTTCCACAGGTGATCCGATGAACAGCGGGGTGACTGCCTTTGACAAGAGTTCCTGATGTGGCCCCAGGGCTCCTGCTCTAAAAGAAAAAAGCCACAAGGGATGAAAAGAGGCCTGGGGGGGAAGCTAACATGCATCCAAGGTGCAGCTGTGGGGAATGCCCCTCCCGCTGTCCCAGGCTTGTGCTGGTCCACACAGGTCGTGCCTGTGTGCGCACAGGAGGGTTGGGGATGGAGGGGTGGATGATCGCTCAGAGAAAGGCTGAGAGGTCTCAGCAGGTCCCAGGGTCTGAAATCTAAACACGGAAACAAGGAAAAGAAGGAAACAGGGGAGGCGGGAATGGGGGAGGGAGAGGGAGCGACCCTGGCACAAACTCCGCCCCAACCCACGTGACTGGGGAGTGCTCCTGAACCCCAGCAGGCTCCTCACTGCTGGAGATAGAGGGCAGATCGCACACTTCGGGACAGTGGTGCCCCTGAGCACTTCTGGAATCCAAGCTCCTGTCACAGAGGGAGAAACAGAGCAGACAGCAGATGCCATGGAGTCCCTGTCAGCCCCTGCCCACAGAGGGCGTGTCCCCCTGCAGGGGCTCCTGCTGGCTGGTAAGGAGGGGTAATCTGTGAGGTAAACGGGAGGATGGGGACAGAGACTGGCTGGGTCCCCTGGGGAGGACAGGGGTCTGAGAGGGGACAGAGGGCTTCTGTTGAGACCTCAGGGGAGAGGACAGGGGAGCAGAGTAGGATGGGGGAGGGGCTCAGCAACAGGGAAATCTCATGATTTGAAGGTGGTGAGGGGAAGAAAACTTCAAATACATTTTAAAAGTTATTCATCACTGAGAAGTAATTTCTGAATACTTATGATAATAATGACAATTTGTGTCTGGGTGACACAAGAACAACTTAACCAGGGCACAACAGTTTTTTTAACCATAAGCCTCATAAATGGGTAAATACACCCCAAGAGGGACAGGACCTGGGATCACTCCCTCATTGCCCCACAGGTACCTGCAGCCTGTTGCAGACACTGGGGGTGCAACAGGGTCAGACAAGCCCCGGCCCCCGTGGAGCTCACACTCTATGGAGAGGAGACAGACAAGAAAAGATCTAGGTGTGAGGTCAGGTACCCCTGAGTGCCACAAAAGGAAAAGAGCCAGGGCAGGTCAGAAAGTGAAGACAGAGGGTCACTAAAGGAGGTGGTCAGTGAAGGTGTCCCCTTGAACGCCCCTGAGTGTCAGCAGGGGTCTGAGGGCAGTGAGGGGGTGAGCTGGGCAGTATCTGGAGAAAAGCATTTGAAACAGAGGAAACAACAAGTTGAGAGGTGCTGAAGTAATGGCAGCCATGCTGCTGACCTTGACCGTGGGAGACACACTCACACACACACTAAAGCTGAGATGAAGACACCTGCCCAGGACCCTGGGCCTCGTCTTTCCCTCCCAACACATAGACCCAAATACTGATGGATTTCTCTCTTCCCTCCTAGTCTCACTGTTAACCTTCTGGAGCCCGCCCAGCACTGCCCGACTCACTGTTGCATCAACCAATGCTGCTGAAGGGAAGGATGTGCTTCTCCTTGTTCTCAATCTGCCTGAGAGTCTTTTCAGCTATAACTGGTACAGAGGGAAAAGTGTGAACAGCAGCCGTAGAATTGGAACATTTATAACACAGACTCAAAAATTTACCCCCGGGCCTGCACACAGTGGTCGAGAGACAATATACCCCAATGGATCCCTGCTGTTCCAGAAGGTCACCCTGAACGACACAGGATACTACACCATAGTTGTCACAAAAAAGGATGGGCTGACTGAAGAAGCAACTGGACAGCTCCGCGTGTACCGTGAGTGATTGTTCCCTGACCTCTGAGTGTCGGGTGGGGTGAATTCTACTCACACACAGGACTGACAGCCCTGGACTCTGCCTCCATCTCCCTCTGCCTCAATCTCCCTCTGCCTCACATCCAGGCTCGGGTTGGATCTTTAGTGCAGGACACACATGGTGGGGACAGACTTCCTAAGATCAGAGTTCCCCTCCCGAATTCCAGCCCTGTACACATTCACCACAGAAAGAAGGACCAGTCTGATGGAAGTAACTCAGCAGAAAGAGACCAGACTGAGTCCAGGCCCTGCACCCTCTGCATGACCATGACCCTGAGAAAGACCCTGCAGGCTTAGTCAGGGCCTGACCTGAGGGTGCTCTTTGGGATCCTCACAGAGCTCAAAGGGGCAGTCCCTGCACAGAACCCTGTCCCAGGGCTCCTGACTCCAGGGACCCTGGAGAGCCTGGGTCAGGCTGGGTTTGGTCTGTGGGCAGGGCTGACTGAGAGCCACAATTTTCCAGAGGCCTCAGTCACAAGGACCTTAACCTGGCCACCAGCCAGGGCTCAGCTTCCACAGCCACCTCTGGTTACAAGTGGAGCCTGGTCCTTCTCCTGAGACTATGAGTGGAAAGTACCTGTGGACAAGGTCCCCAGGTCATTAGCTACCTGTCCTGAGGGACATAGGAGACTCCAGAGGAAGGTCAGCATCCCCAGGGAGCAACAGAGGAGATGATGCTCCCAGCCCCTCGTCCACCAGGGGTCAGAACAGAGAGTCCTCTGTCGGGGACACAAATGGTAACAGAGGCTGTTAGCTTGAGCAGCTCCTCTGTTCCAAGGGTTAGGTCAGGAAATTGGGAAACAAGTAAGATTCATCCATAGACAACCTGGCAAGTCTGAGACCACTCACCATCTACCCTGTTTTATTCAGGGGAGCTGACTTACAGGGGTGCACTCACACAGAGTCACACACACCAGGACTGTCCAGTCTGAGTCACACCAAGACCTGTCTGCAGTCACAGCCCATCCTCCCCTCCACTCCAAGGGCCTATCCCACATGTGTAGACCCTGACACCAGCTGTTCAGTTGGATCCTTTCTTCTTAGATGTGGCCAGCTCAGAGGGAGAGATTCTGGCCTTGGGAGTGAAAGGAAATGGAGAATTCATCTGTGTTCACTCCAGAACCAAAGAACCCACAGTAACAATCAGAGTCAGTGCTGGGAATGCCCAGGCCTCCCCCTCAGGTGGCCGATCCACACCTCCCTGCCCTGGATTGAAATCCCTTCTTTGCTTCCTCATGTGTTGGTGTCACTCCCACTGGATGTGAAGGAAAGGACTTTGTCTCTCACTCCTCACTCCACACCTGCAACCAGCTCAGGACCAACATGTAACAAACACCCAGTTGCTTCTGATGAAGAAGGAAAGAATTATGATGAATGAATGAATGAATGAGGATAATCACTATAGAAAATGGAACCTGGATAGAATCTGGGAGATTTCAGTCACACCTGTTCCCTGTTACTCCAGTGGCAGAAACCCAAGTTCCATCCCTCTGACCATCTGCTCCTGAAACCCCCTCAGGAGCCAAGTTTCAAGGTGACTCTGGAGCTGCTTGGCTATTAGGACTTTCCATGCTGCATTGGTCCTGCCCTGGGGCAGCCCTGGGCTCCTGGTCCCTGGAGTCTTTGAAGTCATCTGTTACACTCCCTGTGCACCATGGACATTTCAGGCTCTCTCTGCTCCTTCCATGTCCCTCATCTGCCTCCTCCTTCATTCCAGACCCACTGCCCTGCTCTGCTCTGCTTCCTCCACCCCTCAGGCTCCCCAGATTCTCCTGTTAACACCTGACCCAGCCCACCCTCCTGGGCAACAGGAAAGGACACAGAAGTCAGTCAGAGCAGCAGCTCCGGCTCCATCAGGAACCAGGTTCCCAGGTCACCAGGAGAAAGAGCCTCCACTGTGCACCCATCCAGGGCTCCCTCCCTCCCTCATGCCAAGAACAGGAACAGGCCACCTGACAGGGACATGTAGCCCATTGATCTACTCTCTGTGTGACTCTACCAGGGAGTCAAAGGCAGAAGGACAGGTCTCAGTCCCCAAAACCTCACAGGATCACTTCACCCCTGACTCGTGACTCACATCCATGTGGTGTGAAGCTCCCATTCCTCCCAGGGACCTGGAGACCTTCCCAAGGGGGGCTGGTGACTCTGCACCATCTGACTGGTTCACTGCCTGTGTCACACACGTGTGTCCTCATTATGGTACCTTTGTCATAGGGTGGGACCCTCTCAGACACTATCCTTTCTCTTAGGTGCAGCCCAGTTTGAATGAATTTCCTCAAACTCTAGTTTGGTTTCCTGAGTTAGAAAGAAAAGGAAGAGCACATGCCACAGCCTGTGTGTGGGTCCCTCCCCATTGGCCTGACTGCCCACAGACACTGGTAACCAAGTCCTGCTTCCTACATGTACCAACATAACATGTGTCTTTTCCACCTATTTTGTGTCATCCCTCCCTTTGTGCAACAGACACGCCTACACGTGCCCTCTGGTCACTTCTGTCCTCTTAGCAGGGCTCACAGTCTCTCTCCAGAGAGTCACTGATATTTTTAATAAATATTTTATTGTTGTTCCATTACAGATTTCCCAATTTTTCCCACTTTGCTCTCCTCCACCCTGCCTACCACATGCTCCCACAGTCAAGCCCCATTCTGATGTCCATGTCTGTGGGTCATTCATACATGTCCCTTGACTAGTCCCTTCCACATCTTTCCACCCTCATATCTCTCCCCCACTCTCCTCTGGTCACTGTCAGTCTGTTCCTTGTCTCTACGCTCTGGTTCTGTGTTGCTCATTTGTTTGCAATCATAGGAGAGATCATATGGTATTTGTCTTTTACTTCCTGACATATTTCACTTAGCATGATGCTCTCCAGTTCCACCCATGCTGTTGTGAATGGTAGGACTTCCTTCTTTCTTTCTACTGCATACTATTCCATTGCATAAATGTAACATAGTTTTTGGACCCACTTATTTGCTGAAGGGCTGTCTCCAGCACTTGGCTATTGTAAATAATGCTGCTATGAACATAGGGGTGCATAGGTTCTTTTGAATAGGTGTTTCAGGATTCTTAGGATATAATCCTAGCAGTGGAATCACTGGGTCAAAAGGCACACCCATTTTTAGTTTTCTGAGGAAATTCCATACTGTTTTCCACAGTGGCGGCACCAGTCTGCCTTCCCACCAACAGTGCCCTAGGGTTCCCTTTTCTCCACAACCTCTCCAACACTTGTTGTTTGTTGATTTGTTTATGATGACCATTCTGACCAGGGTGAGGTGGTATCTCATTGCAGTTTTGACTTGCATCTGTCTGATGGCTAGTGATGCTGAGCATCCTTTCATATGTCTCTGGGCCCTCTGCATGTCCTCCTTGGAGAAGTTTCTGTTCAGGTCTGTTGCCCATTTTTTAATTGGATTGTTTCTCTTGCTGGTGTGGAGTCATATGAGTTCTTTATATATTTTAGAGATCAAACCCTTGGGTAAGATATCATTTGCAAATATGTTTTCCCATATGGTTGGATCCTTTTTCACTTTAATAATGTATTCTTAACCCATGCAGAAGCTTTTAATTGATGTGGTCCCATTTGTCTATTTTTTCCTTTATTTCCCTTGCCCTAGGAGATATATTGGCGAAAATATTGCTGTATGGAATACCTGAAATTTTACTACCTGTGTTTTCCTCTGGGACATTATGGTTTCATGATTTATATTTAAGTCTTTTATTCATCTTGAGTTTAATTTTGTGTATGATCTAAGTTGGTGTTTGAGTTTCATTTTTTTTTTGCATGTAGCTGTCTAGATCTCCCAATACCATTTATTAAAGAGGATATTTTTACTCCATTTTATGCTCCTGCCCCTTTGTCAAATATTAATTGACCATAGAGACATGGGTTTATTTCTGGGCTCTCTATCCTTTCCATTGATCTGTGTCTGTTCTTATGCCAATACCAGACTGTTTTGATTACAATGGCCTTGTAGTATAGTATCATATCAGGAATTGTGATTCCTCCTATTTTGTTATCTCTCAAGATTGCTGAGGCTATTTGGGGTCATTTTAGGTTCCATATAAATTTTTGAAATATTTCTTTTCTATCTGTGAAATATGCTATTGGTACTTTAATAGGGATTGCATTGAATCTATAAATTACTTTAGGTAGTATGGACATTTTAATTATCATTCTAATTATGTGATTTCTTCCCATTTCTGAGCATGGTACATGCTTCCATCTGTCTTATTAATTTCTTTCTCCAGTGTTCTGTAGTTCTCCAAGTATAGGTCTTTTACCTCCTTGGTTATGTTTATTCCTAGATACTTTATTTTTCTTGTTGCTATAGAGGAGTCACTGATTTCAAACCCACTGTAGCATCTTCCTTTAGTCACAGTGTGTCCTGGTTGGACTCAGAACTTGGTCTGTGACCTTCAACGTTCTCTTGACAGAGAGATTCCCCCAGAGACTGGTCTTAGGTGTTTGGGGCATGAATAATGATTTTCACATGGTCTTTCACAATTTAACTCAAAGTTCTATCTCTAATGCCAAACACAAATGGTCCATGAGGGCCATATTTCAGTGAGTTCAGGCTGCCCCACATCCCACAAGTCCCCCTTCTGTAGTTGCCTCAGTGTTTGAAGAAGGGTCCATGTCTACGGCAGTGGAAGACAAGACACTAAAGACTGAGGGCAGAGAGCCTGGTTCCACTGCCAAAGCCAGCCAGCGCCCGTGTCCCTCACTGTATTCCAAATCACTCCTGAACTCTGCTCAACCCTTTCTGGGGTCACTGTCTCATGTCAGTCACCAGTAAAACAGTCACCAGGCCTGGGCACACTGCCCACCTCATGGCCCTGCAGCCTCAGTCCTGAACTGATCCCCAGACTTGCTTCTGGGCTCCCTGTGTATTGTTTCTGCTCAACCACCCAGTCCCAGGCCACACTGCCCAGTCTCATCAAGGTATAAGGACTATGGGAGGCTCTTCATGACTCATGTCTAGGATAGCCTTGGAATATGAGGCTACCATGGAAACACATCTTGACCCAGCAATGTACGTCTGTGCAGCCTGAAGGGACTCAGCACCTACACATTCCATATAAGATCTCAAGGTTGGTCAGGCAGTCAGCTGGTCAGTGAAGAACCAGGACAAGTGCCCAGTGGTCTCTTGACTACCAGGCCTATATCTTCCCATGATCAAACACTGATACTCTAATTGACTTCTGAGAGAATCTGTACTTTCTCCAGACACAGAGCTGGAGGCCTAATGTTCTCAGAGTTCTCATATCAGATCCTTATACACTTGTTTGTCTTGAGATACACAGACCTGCCTTATTCTCTTAAGGACTCAAGTTAGCTGAGTGGTAAGAGGTGCCAACTCTGATTGAAGATGCCTTTGAAAAAGTCAAAGGTACCACCCAGGGCAATGTTCTCTCTGTTACCTGCACAGCGGAGTTACCCAGACCCAGCATCAAAAGCAACAACTCCAACCCCGAGGAGCACAAGGACCCTGTCCTGTTAACGTGTGAACCTCATACTCAGGATACAACCTACCTGTGGCTGATCAACAGTCAGAGCCTCCAGGACAGCGCCTGGCTGGAGCTGTCCAAGGACAACAGGACTCTCACTTTGCTCCGTGTCACGAGGACTGACAAAGGACCCTATGAGTGTGAAACCCGGAACCCAGTGAGTGCTGGCCGCAGTGACCCCTTCACGCTGAATGTTCTCTGTGAGTAACTTCTGCCCCTGTGCAGTCCAGGCTGCCACCCAAATCCACATGTCAGAGGCCAGGCTACATCGCTCTCAGTCCAAGGACACAGACCCTCACCCTGGACACTCATGTTGGCCATGACTCCCTGTCCCAGGAAAATCCAGGTGGGCCTCAGGTTTAGGACAAACTGGTTGCCTCAGACTCAGCTCAGGGAACACAGGGGTTGTGGATGGGACCTTTCACAACAAGGCTGGGGCCCAGCTCAGAGGGACACTGAGGCCCTTACACAAGCCAGGAGCTTCCCCTTCCCTCTGATGACATCATGTGTTGCTTTGCTCTGTTTGCTCCAGATGGCCCAGACACCCCCTTCATTTCCCCCTCGGACTCCCATTACCCACCAGGGGAAAACCTCAACCTCTCCTGCCACGCGGCCTCTAACCCACCTGCACAGTATTCTTGGCTTATCAATGGGAGACCCCAGCAACCCACACAGGAGCTCTCTATCCCCAGCATCACTGCGAGTGACAGTGGATCCTATACCTGCATCGCCCATAACTCTGTCACTGGCTATAACAGGACCACAGTCAGGACCATCACAGTGTCTGGTGAGTGCCTCCTGGACCATCAGCAGCGAGCTCTGGGGTGGAGGTTGGTCTGGTGTTCAGAAAAGAGCCTGGATGTTGTCTCCATCCTGTGGCCATGGACACAGCAAATCACAAATCCTTCCCCTGAACCCTCCCCCACGTCTTTGTAGTCTGTCTCCTCCCCTTGCTCTTCTGATTTCTCATGGCAGAGCTCTGGTCCACCCTTGGGAATGAGGAAGGGGATTCTCTCAGCCCCAGAAAAGTCCCACATGGTGGAGTGGGCTCCATGTGTTGCCAAAGACCAAGTTGCTTCTTCTGTCACTAACACATTCCTTCTGTCACTTCCTTTTCTGTGACCCACTCCATGTGCTCCAGGAAACATATGAGGCTTTGAGTGAAGCTCACCTCTTGCTCCCCAAACAAAAGGGTGAATTCCCCCCACAAAAAGGGTGAGGAGAACAGTCCCCTGCTCCCTGCTCTGCTCCAGGCTCACCTGGTGCCTGACTATGTTGCCTCTAGTGCAGGGACAGGTCTCATGGAAGAGGTGCACAGGTGGTCTGTTCTCAATCTGGCCAAACTGAGCCACCCACCTACACCAGAGCCTCCCTCAGGCCAGGCTGCTGGAGACAGGCATAGTGTAGATGCCTCTGCCTGTGTCCTGGCTCTGAGGTCACCAGATATATAACACTGTGTGACACTAGCATGTGTAATGTTTGCAAGGAGAGCAGTGAGCAATGGTGCTTACCTAGCAGATGGGTAGATTCCTCCATGAAGTCCCTTCATGGGGCAGAAGGAGCAGCGCCACAAACTGTAGTTTACAGAGAAGGCTCACTCCCAAAGTTTGTTAAACTGTGACTGCTTCTCTCTAGAGGTTTCTCTTCTCTGTGATATTCACTCCACAGGCCAGGAAGTGAGAGTCCTATTCCCACTGAGAAATCCATTGGGTTAGAATAATTGAGGCCCTAAGGTCATGCAGACTGGCTGGTCTGCTCTCATTGTCTTATAAATTATTTAACAAACAGGAAAAACCATCCCTTCTGGGCCTCAGTTTCCTCCTCTGGAAACTGGAATGAAACAACTAGACCACAGAAATGTTGTAAATATGTTTATTATGACATTTATGACATTAGAGTCCTTAGACAGAGTAACTGACATTTAGGGCTCCGTCAGTGCTGCCAAATACTGATATTATTTGTATGAATGTTGTTGTCATCAGCTGTAAGTCAAGACTTGCTGAAAATGTTGTTTATCACTCACCAGTTCTGTGACTCCATTGGTTTTTAAGCACCTCCCATCCCAGATTCTGCCTGAGCTCCTTGGGGGTGACACCCACCCCTTGTGGGGGTGGAAGGATCAGAGGATGGACAGGGATTCCCACCCTTTCTGGGCCACTGAACACAGTCGGTGCATCCTCACCACGAATCAGCAGAGTGGACGGGTCAAGGCCTGCCCTCTGAGACAGTCATCAGGGCTGGAGAAGAGGAAACAGAGGGAAGAGACACAGGGTGAGAGGGGAGAGGAGTCAGAAGGACAGTGGACAGGACGAGGGAGTGTCAGTGTGAGAGCATGTGCACAGTTAGAGCTGATGGAAGGTTCCAGAGTGTGAAATGACAGGATGCAACTGTGGGCAGGGGTCAAGTGAGGCCTTGACCTTCCCACGAAGTCAGACCATCAGGGAGGTTCCTGTCCTGGGTCCTCAGTCTCTTCCCTGGTCACTGCCTCTCCAACTCCATCTGCCTGTGGGCCCAGGTCCACCATGGTTTCTTAAGGCCTTTTCTCACAAAGACAGTGGGATGACAACACTCAGAAACCACACACAGAGACGGGGACATTTCCTTCCTCCCTAAGCAGGACTCCCCACTAGAAGGCCCCCTATGGTTTCCCCTGAGTGGACTTGGGCCTCAACCCTCCCTTCTTCCCTTCTCCTTTCAGCAGAAAATGACTACTCAGGATACTCTGCAGGGACCATCGCTGGCATCGTGATTGGGGTCTTCACCCTGGTGGCTCTGGGGACCTCCCTGGGGTGTTTCCTGTACCACAGGAGGACTGGGAGGTACAATGGCATTTCCTTCACCAGAATCCTGCCCCCACCAGAGGCTGACCCCATCAACCCCAGGCCAGGAGGATGGAGGCCCCTCCCTGATGCTGGGCTGGCTCTCTGTGGCCTCCTCACTTCCCCATGGACATTCCTAACTCACTCCCTCCAGCTCCTCCTGCACCAGCTGCTGACCAGGGTCATTTCCTCAACAGCTTCCTGATCTATAAATGAGTCACAACTAAGAAACTGTCCCCTCAGGATGGTCCCAGTTCACTCCTCACACCTGCACGGGGTTGGCAGGGAGTAAGTGCTCAGTGAGGCACCTGCTGCTGTTTCTCTAAATCTGCCCACCCTGTGAGGGGGATCTGCAGCCCCAGGATCTAAAGGGCATCCTGGCCAAGGTCACACAGCTGAGGGTGGCAGGGTCTGCACAGGCTGGGTGGGTTCAGGTGCCCCCATGTGGCTGGTTTGGGAGCCACAACCCTGATGTCTGAGACAGGAGACCTGGGCCTGGACAGGACAGCAGACCCTGTGCTGTGGTTTTGGCCTCCAGTGCAGGCTGATGGAGACAGAGGACAGGCCTCTGTCACAGTTCAGCTCTTGGGCCTGAAGGGTGGGTCTCTCCCCAGCAGGTACCACATCCATCCAGAGGCAGCAGACACCAGGCCCCCAGTATCCTGCACAAGCTGCTGGCCCTGCTTCCCTCTGTGGCCTTGACCTTCCCACAAAGTTTGACCCTCGGGGTGGTTCCTGTCCTGGGTCCCCACTCCCCTCCTCAGTAACTGCCTGTCGAACCCGACCTGCCTATGGGTCCTTCCCCTGTGGGCTCAGCTCAGCCATGGGTTCTTTAGGCCATGCCTCAGTTTCCCTCTCCTGGGCCCTCCCCTTCCTAAACATTGGAGAGAGGTCCCCACCCTCTGATGGAAAGGGAGACCCTCCTAGTCCCCCACTGTGACACCACAGCTCCCCCTGTTCCCCTCACAAGTATGTCTGACCTCTCCTAGGGCCAGTGACCCACAAGGCCTCACAGAGCACCGACCCCCAGCATCCACCCCTGGTGAGTGTCTGCTCAGCCTGGGAGAGGCTGGGCCCCTGACCTGCCCAACAGTGTCCACTCCTGCTGTCCCTGTTGGGCCCTGACCCTTCCCTGGGCTTCAAGGCAGAGCTCTCAATAACCCCTCAGCACAGGGGACCCCGATTGCCCGTCACCCCTGACCTGTAGGACTTTGTCATGTGTAACCACCTCCCTCACTGACCTGAAAATGGACTGAGAGCCTGTCTCTGGGAGATGCTCTGTCACCCCTGGTTGTCTGGAGCTAAAGGAACCAGCCTCTCCCAAAGACAGGCGAAGCTTCCTCACCCCAGGGTGCTAACTCTTGTGTCTGCCACCAGGCCAGGGTCCCTCTGGAGCCTCCACTTCCCCGGTGAGTCTGTCCCCTCCCTGTTTCTCCACCCAGGCCCCCGGCTGTGCAGGCTCAGGACAGGGGCACCATCCAAACTCTCCATGCAGCACAGACCCCATCCCCAGAGCAGCCAGCACAAGGCCTGCCCCACCATAGCCGGGAGGGAACACCCACGTCAAGGGCAGACCCCAACCCAGACCTGAGTCTGCCCTGGTCCCCTGGGGCAGCCTGAGGGGAACCCTGGGGTCCAGCATGGGGCAGAGCAGGCACTGAGAGCACCAGCCAGGGTTCCCAGGTTAACAAGGGCAAGGGGACTACAGTGTGGACTGAAACTGGGGTGCAGGGTGACAGGTAGGTGTGAGGACAGCTGCTCAGGAGGCAGAGCTGTCACTCTGTGCAGAAATGGCCTCCCGCCCTGTCCCCTGATGCCCTCTCTCTGCCCCCTGCACAGGGCCCCCTCCCCAGCCCCAGGACAGCCAGCCCCATCTACGAGGTGAGTGTGGGTGACGAACATTCTGTCCTGCAGGTCACAGGGGCCCAGGACCTGTCCCCAGCCCAAGCCTGGCTGGGCTCCATGTTCGGGAAATGGCAGCATAATGTGCAAACCGAGGGTGGGGAGAGGGAGGTGCCCGGGGACAGGCACCCCCAGCACAGGCAGGCCCCAGCACACCTGGGAAACGCTGCACTTGTTCTGAGGAGGCTGCAGGGCTCAGGGGCCTCTCCTTCCCTCACAGGACTTGCTGCACCCGAGCACAGACGTGTACTGCCGCATCAGCCCCAGAGCTGACGGGGCCTCCTAGTTCCTCCTGGTCCTGTTCCTCCAGGGCTGTGGGAGGGACAGCCTGAGACCCAGACTCTGGGGGGTCTGCAACTGCATCCTGAGCCAGAGAATCAGCCCTGAGCCAGGAGGATATTCAGGGACCTGGGCCCAAGGTTAAGGTCCCTCCCAATTACTGACAACCCAGACGAGCCACTCTGACCCTGAAGAACCAGAGTAAAGGCTCCCATCTTCCAGAAAGTGACTGGGCCACGGAGGCACTGAGGACCACTTGTGTCATCCAAATTAAGGGGACCTTCCTCTCTTTTGCTCTTTTTCTACCCAGGTATACTTTTTAAAAAAGATTTTATCCATTCATTCTTAGAGAGAGAGGTAAGGGAGGGAGCAAGAGAGGGAGGGAACATCGATGTGTGAGAGAAACAAGGATCTGATGCCTCTCACCCACACCAAACCAGGGACCTGGCCTCCAACACAGACCTGTGCCTTGACCAGGAATTGACCCAGTAACCTTCTGGTTTGTAGGACGATGCCCATCCCATTGAGCCGCACCAGTCAGGGCTGAAAGGGAACTTCTTTAGCAAAAGTTCACCTAAAACTCTTGGTCCTTTTGCTGCAGGGTCACACAAGGGAAGGAATTCCCCAGGCTGCTGTCTCTGTTTCCTGGGAGAGAGGAGACACTGTGGGTGTGGAGGTGGGGGGCGGTGCTAAGGGAAAAGCAGAGCCCTGATTGGGTCACTTGGTTGGTTGTAGCCTCTCCCTGTTGTGCCAGGTTTACTGGGTCCCTCTCTGGTGCAGGACATGCAGGAATCAAACCAGTGAGTGCATGTGTGGGCAAAACAACAAACCAATGTTCCTCTCTCTCTTATTTCCTATCTCTCACTCCTCATAAACACACACACACACACACACATCAGTAAATAAAAAATAAAAATAAAGCAACTGCAGAATTAAGAGGAGTTGAACCAGCCAGGAGTCCCGGGCTGTCTTTAAACGGGACCAGGGACCAGGCCATGGACACCCCCCAGGTTTGTCCCTTTGTACAGGTGCCCTGTGTCTCAGGGTCACCCAACAGGGGTCATCTCGTGTTCTCACAAAGATGAGCAAGGATCCTCCTGTGAGGTCATTGCCTACACCCACAGTTAGGCCATATTCCTGAGTGGAGCCCCTTCTGAGTGTCCAAGTGCCCTGTGCCCCTCCTCCATCCTCCCCTGGACCCGGGTGGCCTCCACAAACAAAGTTCCATATCCCCAAATCCAGGATCCAGGGAGCTGGGCTCTGTCCATGACTTTGTGCTTTGACCCAAAGGCTAGTCCTCAGGTCATCTTAATACCTGGGGGACACAGACAGAAGCTGTCCGAGTAACCAAGGTGGGGAGGACCCAGGACTCCTGCCCTGAGCAGCCCCTCCTTGGCATGTCCATGACTTCAGCCCCCACTTCCCATCAGTCCCCTCTCTCCTACTGCACCTGGATCTCACTGTCTCAGCGTCCTTTCCACAATTGGGCATCCAGGTGTTCCACCAACAAACGCTCACCCAGGCTCCCATGGAGACAGGACCAAGTGTCTCCTCCTGCTCCTGGCCCAGCTCCTCCCACACTCACCTCACCTGCAGCCCCCTCTGCACATCTGGGCCTGCAGCTCTCAGTCCTTCCCTGAGGGCCCTGTATGGGTGCTGTTCCCATGTAGGTCCACTTGGGTCAGGGTGCCCACATTCACCCAAGCAAAGCTGGTCCAATACTGAGGCTCAGGAAGACATTCCTGTTGCCAGAGCATCATCTGTCATGAGATGAGACACAGTAACAAACCGTCACAGGTTCACATCACAACAGAGCTCTGACCCCCTCCCTGTCCCAATGCACACGAGGTTAGACAATGCACTTGGGTTAGACAAGGTGACGCCTCTTGCAGGTTTCCTGCAGCTGCTGCAGCCAATCACCACACACTTAGCTGAGTCACACAGCACAGATGCCGGCGTGGACATGGCTCATTCCTTCTGGAGGGTCTCCCTGGTGTCCTCGCCTCTTCAAGTGCTTAGAGGCACCTGTATCCTCTGGCTTGTGGCCCCGCCTCCATCTTCAGAGCCTGCAGTGCAGCATCTTGAAGCCCCTGCACTCTGCTGCCCCCACCACACCTCCTCCTGGGTCTCTGCCTCTCCTGCCCCCTCTGTCCCTTATAAGGACAGGACCCTTGTGATCATAATGGGCCTAGTGATGAACCACCTTAAATTCCCAATCACATGATCTCTCATCTGTAAGTTTCCTGTCTCAGGCAACATATTCTCACATCCTGGGGATGAGGATGTGGACTTTAGGGGCCCCTGTTCTGTCTACTACCCCTCTCCAGACTGAGTCCATCATCTTCCTCCACCATGAACTGCCAGTGGGCAGCCTGGACTTGGTCCTGCTGACCCTGAGATCAGTCCCTGCAGTGACATCCACAACACCCTCCGCCCACAAGGGAGGGAGACACAGGCCCTTCCACAGGCCCAGCAGCCCCCTCCACCTCCTCCTGTTAGTAAAGCTCCTTGTGAACAATGAAAACAAAGCAGACACAGCTCCCAGCTCCCAGTACACAAGCCCTAGTTGCTGGTCATCAGCACCATTGACGGGGACTCGGGACCCTGCTGCCTGAAGCTGCAGCAGGTGGACGCCATCAGAAGGGACTGTGGGAAAGCCACTTCTTCCTATTCCACAGGAGAAAGACACAACCAGGGGGATGTTATCACTGGGAAAGCCTGATTCTGCTCCAGTTTAAGAATCGTGACCCCATTGCACGTGGCTGGACATTAGTTGTTGGTACTGCCCACACACTGCCGACTGCTGCACCCAGGGGTGATCTCTCAGAGGCTGGCTGTGCTCTGGCGTCAGAATCTCCCTGCCCCTGAGGGTCAGGCCACTGTCTTGCCTACAACACAGAAAGGATGTTCCCAGAAGAGTCTTCATATGCTCCCTCCACACTAGGTGCTGCCCTTCTCTCTCCCTCATGATTATCATTGACTAGTCCCTCCTGTAGCTGCTGACTAAGTTGGCTCAAGGCCAGGACACAGCAGAGGCCAATACCAGGGTGAGTGAGAAACAGTCTCTCAGGAAATGGGTCCCCATCAACCTTGTCAATGAAAGTGGGCAAACAGGAAGGAGGGGACAGGAGGAGCAGGACTGAGTGGAGGTAAAAGGGAGGGTGCTGGGCACCGACTGCCCTCCAGTTTACTGGCCAGTGGGTGCTCCTGCCCATAGAGGATCTACACACAGGGAGGAGGGACATCAGCTCTAACCCATCTAAACAGTGGGACCCCTGAGCATTTCTGGAATCCTAGCTCCTGTCACAGAGGGAGGGACACAGTAGGCAGCAGACACCATGGAGTCCCCCTCAGCCCCTGCCTGCAAAGGGCATTTCCCCGGCAGGGGCTCCTGCTGGCAAGTAAGCAGGGGCAATCCCTGGGGGTGGACAGGAGGATGGGGACAGAGACTAGGTCCTCTGGGGAGGACAGCACTCTGAGAGGGGACAGAGGGCTCCAGTTTGGACCTGGGAGAAGAGGACAGGGGAGCAGAGTAGGATAGGGGAGGGGCTCAGCAACAGGGAAATCTCATGATCTGAAAGTGTGAGGGGCAGGAAATCCTTGATTACAGAAAGTTTTACAAATTCTTCATCACTGAGCAATAATTTCTGAAAACAGTTGATACAAATAATAATTTATATCAGTGTGATACCAGAAAAACTTATCCAGAGACAGGAAACTTTTTTATACCACCAACCTCAGAAATAAGCAGATACACCCCAGGAGGGACATTCGGGACCTGGGATCACTCTCCCTCATCCCTCCACAGGTGCCTGCAGCCTGTCAGACACTGCGGGTGCAGCAGGGTCAGACAAGCCCCTGCCTCCATGGAGCTCACCTTCTGTGGGGAGGAGACAAACAAGGAAAGATCTGGATGTCATGTTGGGTACCCACAAGTGCCATCAAAGCTAAAGTACCAGCACAGGTCAGAAAGTGAAGACACAGGGTCGCCAGAGAAACTAGTCAAGAGAAAAGTTTCCCAAAGCCGCCTCTGAGTGTCAGCAGGGGTCTGAGGGCAGTGAGGGGCCAGCCAGGCAGACACCTGGGAAGAGCATTTGAAACAGGAAATAGTTTCAGAGGTGCTGAAGTAATGGTGGCAGTGCTGCTGACCTTGACCATGGGAGACACACTCACACACACACTCACACAGAAAAAGGCTGAGATGAAAAGATTTGCTCAGAACCCAAATCCTCACCTTTCAATCCCAACACATAGATCCAAATATTGATCATTTTCTCCTTCCCTCCTACTCTCACTGTTAACCTTCTACAACCTGCCGCCACTGCCTAACTCATGATTGAGTCAGAGTCGCCCAATGCTGCCAAGGGGAGGGTGTGCTTCTCCTTGTCCACGGTAGGCCTGAGAATCTTACAAGCTATGACTTGTACAGGAGGAAAGTGTGCATGAAAACCATTCTGTTTTGTCATGTGTAATAGACCCTCAAGAAACTACACCCAGGCTCAGAAACAGCCATCGAGTCACAATGTACTTCACTGGGTCCCTGCTGTTCCAGACCATCACCCTGAAGGACAGAGGACACTACAACATACAAGTCAAAAAAAAAAGTTTTCAGAATGAAGAAGGTACTGGACAGCACAGTGTGTACCATGAGTGATTGCTCTCTGACCTCTGGGTATCAGGTGGGGGAATTCTACTCACACACAGGACTGACAGTCCTGGACTTAGCCTCCGTCTCCCTCTGCATCACATCCTAGGGTGGGGTTGAGCATTTAGTTCAGGACACCACAGTGGAGACAAACCTCCTATGACCAGAGTTCCCCTCCCAGATTCCAGCCCTGCAGGCATTCCCTGCAGAGAGAAGGGCCAGTCTGATGGGAGAAACTCAGCAGAGAGAGACCAGTCTCAGTCCAGCCCCAACAGACCATGAGCAGCAGCTGATCCAAGTCCCTGGGGGTCTGTCTGCAGCCACAGCCCCTTCCCTTCTCCACACCCACAGGCCTTAACTACGGGATCCACAGACCAACCACTGGCTCAGATATATTCTTATTAGGTTTTCTCAGGGCAGAGGTAAAGATTCTGGCCTGAAGGGTGAAAGGAAATGCAGAATTGATCTGTTTTTACTCCAAAACCAAAGAACCCACAGCAACAATCAGTCAGTGCTGGGAACGCCCAGGCCTACCCCTCAGGTGGCTGATCCACACCTCCCTGCCCTGGACTGAAATTCCTTCTTTGCTTCCTGATGTGTTAGTGTCACTCCCACTGGATGTGAAGGGAAGGACTTTGCCTCTCACTCCTCACTCCATACCTGCAACCAGCTCAGGGTCCAGCACTCACTTCCTCTTTCATGTAAGAGAGAGGAGTGAATGAAGGAATGAATGAATGATCTGAAATCTCTTCAGAGACTGGAAACTAACTGCAGAGTCCTCAGAATTCAGGCAGCACAGGACACAGATATGAGACCCATGTCTCAGACCCTCTGCTGCTCTCTAGAGAAATATCCCCCCCTGCAATCAAAGGAGAGCTCACTTCAAACTAAGATCACTTTCCCAGAGAAAAGGAAAAGTAGAGAACACTCTTTAATGCCTTTAATGGGGCAGCACAACCTTCATGTCAGCACCAGACCAGGAGAGAATGCAAAATGGGCTTATGAGTCACAAACCCACTATTGCCTTTCACCACATTTACAGGTTCACTAGAAAATGATGTATAGTGTCGACAAAGGAGGCAAAGTAGCCCTGTGATGGCACTCCACACCCACTCGCACTGGGACGAAGCAGACACCCTCGGCAAATGAGAAGAGGGAGCTCCTTGGCCTGAGGAGGGGCCCACAGTGCTGCGGCCCTCCCCTCCCACAGATGCCCTGCAGAGTCCCTGACTCGACACCCTGGTCAGGACAGAGGGAGCTGTCTGTGCTCACCCCCTGGACTCCAGAGTCTGGGCCTCCACCTCCTACAAGACTAGCCCATGGGGACAGCTCAAGGGCAGGGGCAGAGCCACAGTCAGGCTGGTGACAGAAGCCCTGCTTGGGGTCAGAGTGTCCAGAGGAGACCTGGGCCTCAGGGAGGGCAGCTCCGTGGATGGGAGGACCAGGCTCAGGGCTCAGACCTCAGACCAAAGACAGAAGGAGCCGGTGCTTGGCCTATCCTGGGGGAACCTGAGATGAAGGGGCCACCATGAGACACCGTTCTTGTGGCCATTTGGGGCAAACAAGGAAACTCTGAGCTTCTATTGGCTGGCAGGAACTGACCCAAACCTGAAGCTTATCTGAAGACAAATCAGGGAGGGGTGGACAGGCTTCTTTCTAGTGGGAGAACCACTAGGTCTCAGAGGAAGGGAGCCACTGTGGATTCCTCTGTGGGGAGGGCAGGCACAGGTAAGGGGGTGACACAATCCTCTAAGGCCATGGACTCACTGTCACCTCCCCCAGAGCCCACACACAGGGTGGGGCATAGGAGCCCTGAGTGTCCAGCCTGCACTGTTCACCCCTCTCCCCAGTGACTGAGATCCTGGAGTTGGTTTTGTGTTCCACCCTGAACAAAATCTAAAGAGTATTTGAGGGTGGGGTTTGTGGCAGTAAACACACTTGCATTTGTCTCAGGTGATGGAAATGGTGCAGGATCTCAGCGCCCTCTAGTGGATGGTTCCTCCTAGAAGAGGAGTAAAATGGGAGGGATTGTTGAGAGGTTAGGGCTGACCTTGGACAAAGGTCACATTCAGGATCAGAAGAACAGGAATTGAAGATACAATAGGATGGGGACTGGAGGAGGGCAAGTTCAGGAGAGATGAGAACTGTGGGGCCAGGGAGGCCTCCTGGGAACGCTGGGGTCAGGAACCCAGCAGGCTGTCTGTATCCTCAACAGGGACCTTTGAGGCTGGTGCTTCTGGTTGGGGGCTAGGCTGGGTGCTGTGGGAAGATTAGCACCATCCCAAGGCCTCTGCCCACTAGATGCCAGTGGAACTCTCCACCCCCAACCCCGAGTGTGAAGGGCATTTCCTCTGACATCCCCGTGTGTCCTGGGGAAAGGGGAGAACAGGTGGGACCATTGCCCCTTGGTGAGAACCACTGACCTGCACTATCTCCAACATCAACTGACCAAACCACACCCTGCACCTCCCTGTGAGTGAAGAAGGGAGAAGCAGACTTCTTCACGATGTAAGAAAAATTAACTTTAATCTACCAGAAGTACATCTCTCAGTTGCAGGCACATTTCTAGGTGATAATTGACATCTGCCTGTGGCTCAGCAGCTGCAGGACTGGGGTGATCACAGGTGTGACCTCAGGTGAGAGGGACAGCACTGGGCTGTGCTGCAGGCAGATGAGGAGGATTCTGCAGACTCGGGGGAGAGGAGACACATGGCAGATGCACACGCAGCGTCATCACACCGTCTACTCTGATGTCCTTACCATCTTAGCAGGAGTGAATGCAATGAATGCAGGGCCCTACTGTCATTGGAAGAACCATGTTATTGAAAAGAATATTTCTCACCCTGGCTGGTGTGGCCCAGTGGGTTGAGCAGCAGCTTGTGAACCAAGGGGTCGCTGATTTGATTCCCCATCAGGACACAGGCCTGGGTTACAGGCCAGGTCCCCAGTTGGGGGTGTGTAAGGGGCAGCTCATCAGTGACTTTTTCACACATTGATATTTCTCTCCCTCTCTTTCTTCCATGTCTTCCCCTCTATCTAAAAAATATATATAAAATCTTTTTTAAAAGAGGAATGTCACATCACAGAAGCTTCTCCATATTCTCAGAATCGTACATTGTGGCATCACACCTTACATAGGAAAACCCTAAATGGAGACTCAGTTGGTCACCAGACAGTGTCAGGTTCCATTTCCACACCTGTGAGCTAACAGCACCCCAGTCCATCCATGGGCCCCTCTCTCGACCACAGGACCTTTGATGCCCCCTCCGGTAGGGGGGTGGGGGTGTCAGTGTCGTGTCCTCACCAGTCATCCATCCATTCTCAACTCTGGGCAGACCCTGTTGTCCACTCTTGGCTGTGACATTTAAGTTACCGACCTCCATTTCTGTCCCTCATCCATCCCACCATGGGACAGGTCCAGGAGGTGCCTTCTGCATGCAATTTTGAGGGAAAAGTTCTCAAAAACAGTTCCCTTTGCCCACCTTGAACAGACCTGCACCTTGAGTGCCATCGTCATTACCAGCAGCGTTTGGACACCTGCCTTTTCCCACAGTAGTCAGAGCTTCCAAGCTCTGGAGGACACGTGACTCTGACACAGGGACGAGTGACAGAAACACACAGAAAGAAATCACATCAGTGTTCACAGAAGATGATCTGTGTGAACCTAATAAAGATTAACTTGTAGGAGAGTCCGAGTAAATCGACATCATTCTACTGAGCACAGAGGGTGCCTCAGTATTGCTGGAGCAGGAGCCCAGGTCTGCAGGCCCCACCATTGGAGGAGCACCCACACTCAGTGACAGGGAGACTGCGCTGAGCCCTTAGGCAATGAGAAAGGAGCCCAAGGTTTGAGGAGGACCCCTCTGCTTCCAGAGCCCCACAGCAAGGGCAGGAAGAGGAGGAACAGTTGGGAGATTTTCACGAAGCCCCAGATAAGAAATGGGGGGGTCCCTTCCTTGAGCCCAGGTGGCCTCTGAGCAGAAGCCTTGACTCCTGTGTGGAAAGAGGAGACACAACCTGACACCTGCCATCCTTGTCTCTGACCATCTGCTGCCCAGATGTACATGCCCAGAGCCCAGACCCTCAGCTGGGTGAGGACTCCACTCCAGGGCCCAGGCCTGACCTGAGTCTACAGCAGGGGACATGGGGGTCAGGGGCATTTTCCACTGAAGACACCCATCTGCTGGGTCCCCTCCAAGAACCTCTGGACACTCAGGTCCCACCTGCTTTCACCCTGCTGGGCCCTCATCTCACTGCCCTGGGTCACTGGCCATCATGGGGCACCTCTACCAGCCCCCACTAACAGGGCTTCCAGGCCCCCAGACCCTGGTCCTTCCCTTTGGAGCCCACCAAGCAAAGGAGTTTGTTGGGAATCATGACACCTCAGCTGCCCAGCATCCAGTTCTGCACTTCCTGTGGACACTCTGCCTGTCCCATATTCAATCTACTTGGGGCCCCCCCAGAAGATTGGGGGCCCTTGTCATCCCATGCAGTCACAGCTGCAGCACCCCCAGCCCTGCCCTCCCACCCCTCTCAACACCTCAGTCCCCACCTTTGCCCACCCCAAAGGCACCACACCCAGAAGTGGCCTGTGTCCCCGTCACCCCTACCCCTGCTCAGACTTCAGCTGCCTTGGCCTTTCTCCCTCCTGTGAAGCGAGCACTCGCAGGCTCCTTCCTCAACCACCAGTGAGGTGGTTGTCGCCATGGGGGCTCCTGGCCCATCGCCTAGAACCTGGGGGCCCAAGGCCTCTGTGTGACCCAGGGGGAGGGAGGCAGGATCCCTTTGCATATGAACAACCCTCCTGTCCACACTGGGGAGATGTTGCTCCTATCACACCCTTGCCCTGCCCCTGCCTGCCCACTCCTCCCTGCCTTCTCCCCAGGGTGCAGACCTGCCAGGAAGGCTCACCTTCCTCACCTGCCTTCATTGCCCAAGTTAAATATACAGATTTTTTCTCATCGACAGTTAAGAGGCTCCTGCTTTATTATTATACAGATTGTCACATTCTTTCTTATTTAAACTCACAGAGGAAGACTTTGGTCTACAGAAGGATTTTTAGCTTTGGACCACATCCTTGGTCTCTGTCCAGGAGGCACCAACAGGCCACCCACAGTCCTGACAACCAAACACACCTGTGGACACTGCCCAACATCGCTGGTGGGAAGAACCCATACAAGTGAGAACCACTGAAGTAATCAACACACTCTGTAAGGCTAAATCTAAAAGATGATGAGGATGAATGAAAAAATTAGAGACAGAGCTTTTTTGTAGCATGATGTCATTTAAATAAGTACAGAATAATAGCTATAGATCAGAAACCAGGTGAGAGGCCCTGGGACACTCTCCTGTGTGGCTCTTTCCACCTGGAAACACTGTCCGAGCGTCAGGCTCGTGGCTCCTCCTGGTGACGAAGATGGACACCTCAGCTGTGCGCACAGCAGCCCCTGCTCTCACGGAGCACCTTTCTGACAGGGGTGGGGGCAGAAGACAAGCAAGTAAACAAATACATCCTTTCTCAGTTGAGGATATGAGACATAAAGAAAAATAATTGATTCATTTTTTTCTCAGAAGCTGACATTGGCATTTACTGAGAAATTCGCTCTTATATCGACAGTCCTGAGCCTTCCCCACATTTACTACCTCTCACCCCTCACCACGTTCTGGAAAGCCCACCAAGTCCCTGATGGAGCTAAAGCACTCTCCAAGCACAGAGACATTTCCTAAAGATCTATGGGAGGAGGGGGCGAGAGTAGTATGCCTCTTCCCCCATTGAGGAGACTTATAAATTTTAACATTTATGTCCAGGCCTTGTGGCCTTCCCCTGAGGGAGTAGGGGCTTCCAGGGAGAATGGACACTCTGTGACCCTCCCATGGTCACCAGACAAGAATCTGCATAATGAGGACCCTTCCCCCATTGGCTCTTTTCCTGCTCATGGGAATTTTCTCTTAGCAGAAATTCACCTGAAACTCCACATTTGTTCTTCCCCAGGGCAGACAGAGAAAACCTTATGTCTAAGTCATCCCCATCCTTGCTTCCTGGGAGAGAGGATCTGTGATGGGGACCCTACTGACAAGGAAGGATGAGAGTCCCAGGAGCCCCTGTCCAGCCAGGAAGGCACTGGGCTGTCCTCACTCTGCCCCTGGAACTCAGGGACCTCGGACAACTCCCAGCCTTTCTCTTTTTGCAAGTGCAGGTAGGAACCAAGGAAAACAAAATGTGGGGCCAGATGCTGTCTACAGAAATATGAGCAAGGAAGCACCAACCACAGTGGTGGGCACAAGGTGGGGGTAACTTCTCAGCCCCTCCCCAGTGTCCTGAGCCTTCCTGCCTTCTTTCAACCGAGACTCTGGAGGAAAGACACCAAAGAAACATATCAGCTCCTCAGAAAAGCCCCCATCTGTGTCATCTCACCTTCCCCATGACCTCCTGCTCCCCTGCTCCTTGTCATCCCAAGTCTACACACACTGTACCCTCAAGACTCTTGGTCCATCATGACTTGAACTTGGCCCTGACTGGTGTTGTTCAGTTGGACTGGCATTGTCTTAAAAAGCTAAAGGTCACCAGTTTGATACCTGATCAGCAGTTATTCCTATATTGTGGGTTCCATCTCTGGTTGGGGAGTGTGCAAGAATCAACTAATTGATATTTCTCTCTCATATTGATCTTTCTTTCTCTCTCTCCCTCTCTCTCTCTCTCTTTCTCTCTCTCTCTCTCCCCCACCCTTCCTCTCTCACTAAAAATAAATAATCAAAATAAAAGACTTTCTCCTGCCTCCCTGTACCTGCACACCTGGTCACCACCTGGGATGCCCTCTCTCTTTCTCTATGAACCTTCTCCTTCCTCTTCTTTGCAGTCAACCTCATTGGTCATCTCAACCTCCACAGGTGGACACAGTGTGCACCTTCTGAAATCTCACCTCCAGCTCTTTGTGCTGTTACATGACATGACACACTGGAGAAGCACTTATTTGTGCTCTTGTCACATGTCCTGCGGATCCCTGAGTTCCAGACAGACAGGCAGGATGAGACCACTGTGCTTCTCAATGGCCCCATGGCTCCTCCACAAGGGCCTGGCACAGGAAAATGGTGGTACATGTTCAGAGAGTAAATAAAGGAAGCAAAGTTGGATAAATGGGTGGACACTGCTTTTGCTCTCACATAATTATTATGGATGTGCCAATGGCATGAGTAAGTGCACATTAACATGCACTGCCAGTGTATTTTTGGTGCAATTTTTATACAAAGTAATGTGTAGGCTTTTCTCCTAATTTTTTTTTCTTGTTTTAAAATAAGATTCACATAGACAGCAAGATGGTGGAGGTGTGAATGGAAGCTATCCTAACCTCCTCCCAGTATCAATCAGGAATTACAACTAAACTGCGCAGAAACCACCCAGAAAAAAACAATTAAACAACAGGGAGAAAGAAGACTTATAACCTCAGACAGACAGTACAACCAGCTTCAGCACAAACTGATGGGTAAGGGATGTGGTGGAGACTCAAGAAGGCTGGCTGGGCATGCAAAGGCAGTGGTGCCAGAGGGATAATTGAGCAGCCAGTTAGATCCCCCTGAGAAGTGTGGGATCTGAACCCCAAGCTAGGACCCCCAGCCTAGAGCACCAGAGCCCAAAAAGTACACAGATAACAACCAGCTTCAAAAAGTGGCAGGGTTGCTCTCTGCCAGAGATAGACAGCTGGAGACACAAAGAGCCATTTAAAAGGCTAACACAAATTTTCATTTGCAACCACTTACCAGGGGCTCTTGCAAAGGTGTGGGGCAGAGTGGGCTAGAGACACCTGAGGAGAGACTGGGGATGGAAGTTTGGGGGAGACAACTGAAAGAGTGGATTAGGGATCCTGGTGCTGAGTCATCTCCCAGACACCAGCAGCCATTCTGCTCAGGCAGACCACTCACCTCTGAGCAGAAGCAGCCTGAGGGGAAACAATAGTCCCCACCCCAGGAGGGACTCTGCCCTGGCTCTGTGGTGCTTAAGCCTGATTGCTGAGTGCACAGTGACTAGATTAACAACTGAAGGAGACAGCTACAGACAGTAGATCCCTGGAAGTCTCTGAGCAAGCTGCCTAAGGTCAGATGAGGTCACCATCTGACATCACCAAAGGCAGATCCAGAAAGAATAAACAGTGGTAAATACTAGAGGCTCCTAAGATGAAATCTACTGTGGTCTTCTCCATGATTTGCCATATTTTCTTTCCTGCATAGCTTTTTAACACTCATTTCTTGTCCATCAAGTTTGTGCATATTAAGTAACTAGATTTTATACTATAGTTTATTTCTCTCTTTTCTTATACTAGTCTTAATCTCTTTACACCTTTATGAATACTGGTTCATTTGTTGTTGATAGTGGAATTGCTGGGTAGGGGAGCTATTTTTGTCGATGTGGGTTTGTTTCCTGGGCTTTGTGGTTTTGTTCTGACAGCTCCTGCACAACAGCATACAAGACATGATGGGCAGAGTAACCCTCAGTCAGCCAGTGGAGGGAAGGACCCACCAAAGAATGACACAAAAACCATCAAAACACAATTACATCCAGAGAGCCAACATAAATGGCATAAAGGGCATCCCAAGAGCATCAAGATGAAGAGATCAAGGAGACTGCACCACTGAATCTCACAGGTTCCTACCATAGAAGTTCACACTACAAACTCAGGGAGAAAAACAGACCAATTTCAGAAGCAAGAACAAACAGGAAGAGTCTCAAAAATAATGGAAAGACAAAGAAACAACCCCCAATGAAAAGGAAAGGAAGGATGCTCACAAACAGCACTAAATAAAATCAAGGTGAATCAACTATCAGATATTGAGATCAAATGGTTGGTTATAAGGAAGCTTACATAGCTCAATGAGAATTACCAAAACCTACAGGGAAACTACAAGGAACTTACTGCAAACTATACCAGTATGAGAAAGGATATAGAAACTGTCAATGAGAGCCAAGAGGAAGTGAAGAATACAGTTTCTGAATTGAAGAACACATTAGAAGGGATCCAAAGCAGGCTAAATGAAGCAGGGAATCAAATTAGCAAGCTGGAGACAAGGTAAAAAAAATTACGAGAAAGAGCAGAAAACAGAAAAAATACTCAGAAAGAATGAAGAGGGGTTAAGGCAACTGCAGGACAACAGGAAGCATTACAATATCCATATAATAGGGAATCCAGAAGGAGAAGAAGAGCAAGGGATAGAAAACTTGTTTGAAAAAAATAGGTTTTTGTGGTGGCTGGCTCTGCAGGGGCTGCTCACTCGCAGCCCGGGACGCCGCTTTTTTTCCCGGTTCAGAGACATTCCAGATGCTTTAGGTGCCGGATGACTGGTCTCCGGATACCTGAGGCGTTTCTGTACATGGATTATCTGGTATTTGATGATCAATGCATAGGAGAACACGAGGGCTGTGTCATGAGACAAGCTGCTTAAAAAGTTGGGATGAAGACATATAACGTCACAATCTAGCGACTGGGGCGCCCAGCACCGGTGAACACCTAAGGCTCCACCCCCCACCATAACAAGAGCGACCAGACCGGAGATAAAATAAATAAATAAATAAAATAAAAGGAGAGGTAGGGAAAGCCATAAGACATGTTTCCAGCAGAACAGATCAGTCCCCCAGGACTCATCCTTTTGAGTGACCAAGAAATAGCCAATCTATCAGATGCACAGTTCAAAACACTGGTGATCAGGAAGCTCACGGAACTGGTTGATTTTGGACGCAAATTACATGAAAAAATGCAGATTACCATAAAAGAGATGCAGGAAGACATACGGAGGAGAGCCAATTGTGAAAGGAAGGAATCTGAGTCTCAAAACAACACAGTGGACCAGAAGGAAGATAGAATCAACCAAGCAGGAAAGCATGATGAAATAAGAATTCAAAAAATTGAAGAAAAGCTTAAGACCATCGAGGACACCTTTAAACATTCCAACATCCGAATTATAGGGGTACCAGAAGGGGAGGAGCAACAAGTGGAAAAGTTATTTGAACAAATAATAAAGGAGAACTTCCCCAATCTGGCAAAGGGAACAGTCTTCCAAGAAATCCAAGCAGCACAGAGAGCCCCAAAGAAGTTGGACCCAAGAAGAAACACACCAAGGCACATCATAATCACATTAGCCAAGGTAAAAACGAAGGAGAGAATTCTAGAAGCAGCAAAAGATAAGGGGACAGTAACCTACAAAGGAGTTCCCATCAGACTGTCAGCTGATTTCTCCAAAGAGACCTTACAGGCAAGAAGGGGCTGGAAAGAAATATTCCAAGTCATGAAAGACAAGGACCTACATCCCAGATTGCTCTATCCAGCAAAGCTCTCATTTAGAATGGAAGGGAAGATAAAGTGCTTTTCAGATAAGGTCAAATTAAAGGAGTTCATCATCACCAAGACCTTACTTTATGAAACACTAAAGGGACTTATCTAAGAAAAGAAGATAAAGAAAAGACATGTATAGTAAAAGGACAGCAAACTCACAATTATTAACAACCACACCTAAAGCAAAACCAAAAGAAACTAAGTAAACAACTAGAATAGGAACAGAACCACAGAAATGGAGGGCACATGGTGGGGCTAGCAGTAGGGGTGGGAGGAGGAGAGAGGGGGAAAAGGTATAGAGAACTTATAGAGAATAAGTAGCATATAATGTAGGTTGAAAATAGATAGGGGGAGGGCAAGAATAGTACGGGAAATGTAGAAGCTAAAGAACTCATAAGTATGACACATGGACATGGACTAAAGGGGGGGGAACGTGGGTAGGAGAGGGGGTACAGGGTGGAGGGGAGTGAAGGGGGAAATGGGACAACTGTAATAGCATAATCAATAAAATATATTTTTAAAAAAGAAAAAAAAAAGAAAAAAATAATGACAGAAAACTTTCTGAACCTGGAGAGGGGAAAAACCATGCAAGTTCAGGAAGCACACAGGTTCCCAGTCAAGATGAACCCAAGGAAGTCTACTGAAAAATATATCACAATTAAAATGCCAAGTTCTTAAGACAAAGAGAGAACCTTAAAAGCAGCAAGGGAAAAACAGGAAGTAACATACAAAGGGGCTCTGATAAGCCTAGCAGCTGATTTCTCAACAGAAACACTACAAGCCAGAGGGGATGGCAAGAAATATTCCAAGTAATGAAAACCAAAGGCCTCCAGCTAAGACTACTCTATCCAGCAAGGCTCCCAATCAAAATGGAAGGCCAAACAAGGAGCTTCCCAGAAAAAAGAAGGCTGAAAGAATACACATTATATGAAAATCTATGTATTTTGGAGATCAAACCCTTGCCTGAGGTATCATTGGCAAATATGATTTCCCATATAGTTGGTTCTCTTTTCATTTTAATGCTGTTTTCTTTAACTGTGCAGAAACACTTTCATTTCATGAGGTCCCATTTGTTTTTTCTTTCCTTTATCTCCCTTGATGTAGGGGACATATTGGTAAAAATATTGCTGTGTGAAATATCAGAGATTTTCTTGACTATGTTTCCTCTAGGACTTTAATGGTGTCAGGACTTATATTTAAGTCTTTCATCCACCTTGAATTTGGTTTTGTTATGGTATAAGTTGGTGATCAAGTTTCACTTTTTTGCAAGTAGCTGTCCAACTCTCTCAACACCATTTGTTGAAGAAGTTATTTTTACTCCATTTTATGCTTCTACCCCCTTTGTCAAATATTAATTGACCATAGAGACTTGTGTTTATTTCTGGGCTCTCTGTTCTGTTCCATTGGTCCATTTGTCTGTTCTTATGCCAGTACCAGGCTGCTTGGATTACAGTGGCCTTGTAATACAATTTGATATCAGGTATTGTGATCCCTCCTACTTTGTTCTTCTTCTCAAAATTGCTGCAGCTATTCGGGGTCATTTATGGCTCCATATAAATTTTTGAAATGTTTGTTTTATATCTGTGAAATGTGTCATTGGTACTTAAATAGGGATTCCATTGAATCTATAAATTTCTTTGGGTAGTATAAACATTTTGATTATGTTAATTCTTCCAATCCATGAAAATGGTATGTGCTTGCATTTGTTTGTGTCTTCCTTAATTTCTTTCTTCAGTGTTGTGTAGTTTTCTGATTACCAGTCTTTCACCTCCTTGGTTAGGCTTATGCCTAGGTCTTTATTTTTCTTGTTACTATATGAAATGGGATTTTTTTCATGGTTTCTCTTTCTGATATTTCATTGTTGGTGTACAAAAATGCCTTTGATTTCTGAATATTGAATTTGTATCCTGCTGTTTTCCCGAATTCCCTTATTAGGTAGAGTAGTTTTTTTGTAGAATCTATAGGATTTTTTATGTACACTATGATGTCATCTGCAAACAATGACACTTTTGCTTCCTTCTTTCCAAGTTGCATGACTTTTATTTCTTTTTCTTCCCTCATTGCTTTAGCTAGGACTTCCAATACTGTGTTGAACAGAAGTGCTGAAAGTGGACAGCCTTGCCTTGTTTCTGATCTTAGCAGGAAAGCTTTTAGTTTTTGCCCATGAAGTAAGATGTTGGCTGCAGGTCTCTCATATATGGCCTTTGTTATGTTGAGAAATGCTCCCTCTATTCCCACTTTGTTGAGTGTTTTTATCATAAATGGGTGCTGTACCTTATCAAATGCTTTTTCTACATCTATTGATATGATCATGTGATTTTTGTCTTTCCTTTTGTTTATGTGATGTATTACATTTGTTGACTTGCAGACAGTGTACCATCCTTGCATCCCTGGAATGAATCCCACTTGCTCATGGTGTATGATCGTTTTAAAGTATTGTTGGTTGTGGTTTGCCAATATTTTGTTGAGGGTTTTAGCGTCTATCTTGATCAGTGATATTGGCCTGAAGTTTTCTTCCTCTATTATGTTTTCATCTGTTTTGGGGATTAGGATGATGCTGGCTTCATAAAAAGTGTTTGGGAGTCTCCCATCTTCTTGGATTTTTTGGAATAGTCTGTGAAGGATAGGAGTGAGCTCTTCATTAAATGTTTTGTAAAATTTTTCTGTGAAACTGTCTGGTCCAGGGCTTTTGTGTGTCAGGAGTTTTTTGATTACTGCTTCAACTTCATCAGCTGTTATTGGTCTGTTCAGGCTTTCTGTTTCTTCTTCATTCAGTTTTGGAAGATTATATTTTTCTAGAAATTTGTCCATTTCACTAGGTTTTCAAATTTCTTAGCATACAGTTCTTTGTAGTAATTTCTTACGATCCTTCGTATTTCTTTGGTATCCATTGTAATCTCTCCTCTTTCATTTCTGATTGTGTTCATTTGTGTCCTCTCTTTTTTTTTCTTGATCAGTATGCTTAAAAGCTTGTCAGTTGTTTTCACTTTTCAAAGAATCAGCTCCTGGATTCATTGATCCTTAGAAATGTGTTTTTAGTCTCTATGTCATTTAATTCTGCTCTGATCTTGGTTATTTCCTTCCTTCTACTTGCTCTAGGCTGTCTTTGTTGTTGTTCCTCAAGTTTTTGTAGGTGTACAGTTAGGTTGTTTATTTGAAATGTTTCTATCTTTTTTAGGTAAGCCTGTATCCCTATGAACTTTCCCCTCAGGACTGCCTTTGCTGTGTCCCATAAATTTTAGATTGCTGTGAGTTCATTTTTATTTGTTCCCAGAAACTTTTGGATTTCTTCCTTGATCTCATTCTTGAACCATTCATTGTTTAATAGCACACTATTCAATCTCCATGAGTTTGAGTGTTTCTGAGTTTTCTCCTTGAGGTTGGTTTCTAGTATCAGACCCTTGTGGTCTGAGAAAATGCTTGATATGATTCCAATTTTCTTGAATTTCTTGGGGCTTGTTTTGTGTCCTATCATGTTACCTGTCTTTGAAAATGTTCCATGTGCATTTGAAAAGAATGTGTATTTTGCTTCTTTGGGATGAAAGGATATATATAAAGTTCATTTTATCTAGGACATTGTTCAATGCCACAATATCTTTGTTGATATTTTGTTTGGAAGATCTATGCATTTTTGACAGTGGGGTGTTGAAATCCCCTACTGTAATTGTGTTGCTGTCAGTATCTTTCTTGAAGTCCTCTAAGACTTTCTTTATGTATTCGGGTGGTCCTTTGTTGGATGCATATATATTTATAATATTTATGTCTCAATCAAAATGGAAGGCCAAATAAGGAGTTTCCCAGACAAAAGAAGGTTCAAAGAATATACCTCCACCAAACTGGAGGAGGTGAATTCTTTCTTTGAGTATTATGAAGTGAACTTCTGGGTCTCTCTTTGTGTCCCTTTTTTTTAAGTCTACTTTGTCTGATATGAGTCTTGCTACCCCAGCCTTTTTTTCCTGTTCATTTGCTCAGAATATTTGTCCAGCCGTTCATTTTCAGTCTGTATAGGTGTTTTGTTCTGAGATGGGTCTCTTGTAGGCAACATATGTGTGGGTCATGCTTTCTTATCCATTCAGCTATTCTATGTCTTTTGATTTGAGCATTTAATTCATTTGCATTTGAGATTATTACTGATAGGTACCTATTCATTGCCATTTTACCTCTTTGTGTCTGTGTTCCTTTCTCTCTTTTTTCCTTTTCTTAAAGCAATCTTTAAGTGCCAGTTTGTGGAGGTATATTCTCTGAGCCTTCTTTTGTCTGGGAAACACCTTATTTGGCCTTCCATTTTGATTGAGAGTCTTGCTGGGTAGAGTAGTCTTGGTTGCAGGCCTTTGGTTTTCATTACTTGGAATATTTCTTACCATCCCCTTCTGTCTTGGAGTGTTCCCATTAAGAACTCAGCTGCTATTCTTATTGGGGCTCCTTTGTATGTTACTTCTGTTTCTCCCTTGCTGACTTTAAGATTCTCTCTTTCTCTTGGAATTTTGCCATTTTAATTTTGATGTGCCTTGAGGTGGCCCTCTTTGGGTTCCTCTTGATTGAGACTCTGTGTTTCCTGGATTTCTGTAACTTTTTCTGTCATCAAATTATGGGAGTTTTCCATCATTACTTTTTCAAATAGGCTTTCTATCTCTTGCTCTTCTTCTCCTCCTTCTGGTACCCCTCTTACATGGACATTACTACGTTTCATGTTGTCCTACATTTCCACCTCTTCATTCTTTCTAGTGATTTTTCCTGTTTTTGCTCTTCCTGGGAGTTTTTTCTACCTTGTACTCCAGCTCTCTGATTCAACCCTCCTCTTCATCTATCCTTTGGACTCCTTCTACTGTGTTCTTCAGTTCAGAAATTGTATTCTTCATTTCCTCTTGGCCCTTGTTGATAGTTTCTATTTTCTTTTTCATGTTGATATAGTTTGCAGTGAGTTCATCAGAGTGTCCCTAGTAATTTGTGAGACTCTTGTTAGCCTCTGCTTCTTAAATTGATCTTTTCTGACTCCCTGGGTTTGTGGTGTGAACTTCTATGGTAGGAGACCTGTGAGATTCAGTGGTGCAGTCTCCTTGATCTCCTGAACTTGCTGCTCTTGGGCTGTCATTTATGTTGGCTCTCTGGATGTCTTTGGATTTGGATTGTTGTTTGGTCTTCCTTTGGTGGATTCTTCCTTCCAGTGGTTGACTAAGGGCCACTCTGCCCACCACATCTTGTATTCTGTTGTGCAGGTGCAGACAGGTTGTTTCAAAGCTGTTTTTTCTGTTTGTCCAAGGTTTGAGGCTTCTCTCTCACTATTGTTCAGTTGTTTCTTCTGGGTAATTTCTCCACCATTTAGTTGTACTTCCAGATTGGTCTTGGGTGGAGGTCAGTGTGGCTTCCACTCCCTCCTTCACCATCTTCATTTATTATCTCTTGATGGTGCCTTTGTTAGTAGGTTCTCTCTTCCAGCAGGTATACTGCTGTTCACAGCTCCCACAACCCAGAAGGCAAATTCCCAGAGCGACCTTCAGTCCAATGAATGAGCTTTCTGTCCCATCTGTTTAAAATCAAACTGTTATCACAGTGGTGGTAACCATAGTGTGAATTCCAAAAGTGCTGAGGCAGCTCACTGACTCCACTTCCTGTCTGCAATTTCATCTTGAAGTGAACACTGTAGCATGCACTTACACAAACCTAGATGACACAGCATAATACACACCCAGGCTATACTGTATCACCTGTTGCACCTGGGCCACAAGCCTGTGCAGCACGTTACTACACAAAACAATGTGAGACCGAATCAAGTACCAGGGAAAATGGTAGGATCAGGGGACACAGACAACACGAGATGTGTGAGGCTGTTGCCAGTGTAACAAGGCACACTGATTTACAGGAAACTTTTCTGTTATAAGTAGAAAAAGTATACTCTAAAATGACAATTAAAAGTGTGCCACAGTAAATATAGAAACAGTAACACAGCTGTTATTACCATTATTCTGTGCTGTCTGTACTGGCACGTGCTGTACTTGTGTGTGACCAGCAGCACAGGTTGTTCACACCAGCATCACCACAGACACAGGGGTGAGATGATGCGCGACCACATCACAACAGCTAGGACGTCACTGGGCGATTGGAATTTTCCAACTCCATTATGATCTTACAGAACTATATTGTGTATGCTGTTCAGTATGGACTGAAACATCCTTGTATGACATGTGACAATGGAGCATCATAAACTTAACCAATTACAGCTATTGTACCACAAGTGCTCTCAGTGCTTCAGCCAATCAACACACCCTCTGGTGGTTGGTCCTGCAGCTACTGATCTGGAGAAAACTTTCCCCCATACCTGTTGGGGGAGACCAGTCAGTCAGTCAGTTTGCTTTCAGCACACAAGCCCCGAGGTTGACCTTCACTGTCCTAGCCCAAGGGTGCATCCAGTGTCCAGCCTTGTAACACAATTTAGTTCGGAGCAATCTTAATCATCTTCCTCTTTCACAGGAGCTCACACTGGTCCATTACACTGATAACACTGTGCTGACTGAACTAGTGAGCGAGAAGTAGCCACTACTCTAGACTTACTGGAAGACATTTGATATCCGAACATGGGAAATAAATCTGAAACAAACCCTTGTACCTCAGTGAAATTTCTAGAAGTCCAGGGGTGGGGAGTATATTGAGACATCCCCTCTAAGGTGAAGGGTAAATCATTGCATCTGGCTCCTCTTACAGCCAACAGGAGGCACCGTGCCTAGTGACCCCTTTAAATTCTGAGGGAACATATTTCTTCTTGGGGTGCGATACTCTGGCCCACTTAACAAGTGACCCAAAGCTGCTAGTTCTGAGTGGCACCCGGCACAGGAGAAGGCTCTGCAACAGGCCTACACTGGACAACGTGCTCTGCCATCCAGACCACGTGACCCTGCAGATCCACTGGGGCTGAGGTGTTGGTGGCAGATAGGTTTGGCAAGTCCACATAAGTGATTCAGCTCTTGGGATTTATGAGCAAAGCCTTGCTGTCCCCTGAGGGTGACTGCTCTCTTTTTCAGAAGCAGCCTTCGGCTTGTAAATAATCTTCATAGAGACAATGCTTGACTGTGGGCCACCACATCACCATGCAGCCTGAGCTGCCTGTGCACTGGGAAAAGGAAATAATCAGAGCTCTCAGGGGTTACTGCACATGGGCTCTGAACTGACACTAGTTCCACTATGAGCTGGGTGCTGTCGGACACACTGAGCCCTGACTCTGGGCATACACAGCAGCACTCCATCATCTGTGGAAGTGCTGTATGCACCATGTGGCCTGAGCAGGCTCTGAGGGCTCAGGTAGGTCCATGAAAGAGCAGTTCAAACACTCATGGTCCACATTCCTGCTACATGCCCCTTCCTCCCAGCCACACCAATGGGGAGAGAGAAAACTGGGCCTGACCTACAGGTGGTCTGTGTGACATGCAGGCACCACTGGACAGTGGGCAGATGCTACACTGCAGCACCTCTCTGGGACACATCTGAGGACCATGTGGGAGGGAAATGCAATTGGAGGGCTGAGCTTCAGGAAGTAAAACTCACTGCTCATTTCAATTGGAAGGAGAAAAGGCCCGATGTGTGATTAGATACCAACTCATGGGCTGTGGCCAATGGTTTGGCTGAATGGTCAGGGACTTGAACATGATGGAAAATGGAGGACAAGGAGGCTGGAGTAAGAAGTGTGAGCACAATCCTCTCAGAATGCTCACCACTAGCCTCAGGGGAGGACAGTTAATGATCAAGTGGGTGGGATGCCCTGCTCTGTAGGCAACAATTGGCCATCCCTGTCATCACCGGGGGGCACTCAGGAACAAGGTGGCCATGGCAGCAGGGATGGAGGGGATGCACGGGCTCAGCAACATGGACTTTCAGCCACCAGCACCAGCCTGGCCATGGACACCACTAAGGGCCCCATCTGGCCACTGAGAGGCCAACATGGGGCCCCTGACAGACACTGCTCCCTGGGGTGATCAGTGGCTACGTGGTGCAGGTTGAGTACCCTGGAGCACTCCCATGGTGGAGCAAGAGCATTTTGCTCTTATTGGAAGGGACACCGACTCTGGGCACAGACTTGCCTTCCCTGCACATGCACTGCTGCAGAAGCTGCCATCCACTGACCACAGAGCCCATCCTGCACCTCGGTTCACTCCAGGGCACTGCTCTGACTGAGGGCCTCACCTCACAGCACATGGAATACAGCAGTGGGCTCCTGCCCATGGAGCCCACTGGCCTCACTGTCCTCAAACAGCTGGCTTCACAGGAAAGTGAAATAGCCTTTTGGAAATTCAGTGAGAGCACCAGCTAGGTGACCGTACCTTGCAGGGCTGGGGGAAGGCACTCCAGGAAGACATATATGACTGAATACGTGACTCTGTTTCTCCCAGAGCCAGGAATCCCAGGTCCAGGGATCAGGGGGAGGAACAGGACAGACACCACTCATTCTTACCTCTAACAATTCACTAGCACGTGCCCTGCCCCCTCTGCCCGAGACACCATGCTCTGCTGGCCTAGAGGGGTCAGTTCTGGTAAATGAGAGAGGCTTCCATCAGAGACACAGAAGTGACTCTATGGACACATCAGGGCCCCTCGCTCTCCAGCTCTCCAGCTCTCCAGACAGTGCAGCACCTCAGAGAGCCACAGTCCCAGCTCCCTCCTTCCTCCCTCACTGGGGCCAGGGCTCCGACCAAATGACAGGCTGCTGAGCAGAGAGATGGTGAGGGGGCAGCAACCACAAGGACAGCTGCCTGGATTGGGAACAGGGGAGGCACTGGCTGAGGCTGCCCACAGAGCCCAGGGAAAAGGAGTGCAGGACAGAACCCCCAGGAAGGGGGAGGGGAAAGGGAGGCACACAAGCATCAGGGGTTCTGCCTGGGCCCCGGGTGGGACTGTGTGTGGGAGGCAGGCTCAGCACCAGGACTCATTCTCACAGCTCATGAGATAGAGAGCTCCAACCACAGCCCTGGATCAATGTGGACCCGACTCCTGACAGCTCAGCCATGGGCACAGGGCACACATGAGGCCCAGGTCACAGTTAACTGCACAGGAAGCAGCTCCACTCACCCAATCAGGACCACAGAGAAGTGTGTGGTGCTGTGTGTCCCCAGAACCAGGGTCCCTGTCCTGGGCAACAGGAACTAGGACTGAGAGGGGACCATGACTCATCCATCCTGTCCCCTCTGCCCCCTTGACACAGACCTCCCGCTCCTGACACCCCTGGTTCCTGCTCCTCCTTCTCCCCACACACCCACCACCCAGCACTCCAGCCACACACCACTCCACCCAGAGGCACCCTCAGTGTAGCCTGCTGGAGACAAACACAAATGGATACACATTCCTGGAATTGTGAGCCTGGTAACATCTCTCTGAGGGAAGAGGCAGAGACAACGTACTTATAGGAATAGAGACTCAGACTCACGGACCTGGAACATTAACATGATATGTTTGAACCCCATGAAATGTCTGTGAAATCCTGTCCAATAAACCTGGTGACTGCTACACTCCCAGATCTGTCCACCAGATGGGAGCAGAGACACTGCACAGCTGGGAGCCACCCCAGGGGGCTGCTGATGCCCTAGTCACCCCCAATCAGCAGCACCCACAGTGCAGCAGGGCCTGACCCTCACCAGCATCACTGTCTCCACAGTCCTCCTCACTCCCCATTCTCCCCACACAGGACTCCATCAGCTCCTCTACTCTGTCAGGCATCTGCCCAGCAAAGGCTGGCCCTCTGCAGGCAGCTGCTCTCAACACACCCTCCATGCACTTCCAGGAGTGAATGCCCACTCACGCGTAGGTCACACCCAAAAGGCCACTTTCTCACTGTGTTGGGCTCCCTGTGATCCCCAGACCACCTGAGACTCATGTGCGTGCTCCAGATGTACCAGACGCATGCCCTTCACGGACTGTCTCTCAATAATTCACTCTTTAGTTCCATGATTTCAGTGAGTGACAGTCTCTCTGTTATAAAATAACCTCCATGAGCACAAGGCCCTCTATGTCCTCTTCTCTGTGCAGTTCCCAGGGCCCAACACAGGGCCTGACACATCCCAGAAGCTCAGTAAATGCCCATTAAATTGATGAGGAAACCACACAGCAGACGCCTGTCACCCGGGTGACACCTGGGGTCAGAGCATGTTCCTTAGACACCAAGGCACTGGTGACAGCATGGGAAGAAGCCACCAACTGCCCACGGATGTCACAGGGACAGGCCTGCCCTCCTTGTAGAGTCACCAGGGAGGACAGGGACCTCCTGACAGAGAGGGGCTGGAACCCCCTCATTCCCGGAAAACCACAGCCCTCCCCACCTCCACCCTGTGAGTGACATCTCCTGGGGAATGGGGGGGCAGCAGCCTGAGTCCTTCTCTCCTCACAGACCTGACGGGGCCCAAACTCTGGGCTCTCCACCCCAGTGAGTCACCACCAGGGAAGGGGGGAGTCCGTCCTGACCAAGAAAGAACCAGGGGTGACTCCCCCTCCACAGGGTCCCTGGTGCAGGGGGACACTCACCTGTGGTCCCCAGCAGACATCTCACCAGCCAGCCCATGGTGTCCTGGCGAACAAGGGTCACTCACCATGCGTGATGGGACAGGCGGACCAGGATCTGCTGTTGCTTCTAATGCAGAGGGGCTGAGGGTCCCACAGGGCATCCCCACCCCCTTCCCAAGTCTCCATGTGGAGCTGCTCCAGCTCCTGGGCCTATGGGGATCCCAGAGCAGATGACAGGCAGGGACACTGATGACTTGTGGTGGGGACACACAGGGCCATCTGTGGACCAGCCCCCAGGCTTGAGCCCACCCCTGAAACACTCAGGAGACCCGTCACCTGGCCCTTCCTTTGAAACCTCAGGGACAAAGAGCTCCTCCTGAGACAACACATCCCCCTGGGAGACAGATCTCCTGACACAGGATCAGGACCCCTCTGAACAACGCCTGTCCTCTCACGGGACTCACTCTGCCCTGGGATGGACTTGGGAGGCCTGGGGGTCACAGTGACAAGGACTTGGAGTGACTGGCCACTCAGCCTGATGGTCAGAGTCCACTTCTGCCCAGGGCACAGGGACAGCTCCCACCCTCTGGAGCCTGGTCAGCATCCCTGGTGCAGCCCTGACACTGGACACAGGTCTCCTTTAGGCCTTCCAGGGGGTGACATTGAGACATGCAGAAAACACACAGGAACCTCACACAAGAACCTGGCTTTGGCTAAGGAAGTAGAAAAAGAGCCTGATTTCCATACCACACACCTGTCTGGGCCCCTCCCACCCACCTGCTCTGTCCCACCCCCTCCTCCTGGGGTCTGGGAGCACCTGCTCTGCCAGGGGTCCCTGTGCTGCCACCCACTCCCCTCCTAGCACCACCTGTGGGCAAGGTTGGGTGGCCACAGGCAAGTCCCCAGGCAGAGGACACAGGCTGTCCCCATGGTCAGGGAGCACATGGACGGGCTCAGTCAACAGACACAGAGAGAGACAGGTCTCCCTGAAATTGTCCCCTGAGGACCAGGGAGCCCACAGCCACCAGACTGCCCACCACCGTCTTTATTGCCAGGACACACAGGACACCTCTCCCTTCACACCTGGGAACTGCAGGTCCTTCTGAGACACCCAGTCCTGGTCTCTGTCGTTAGAAGCAGAAACCTCACTGGTGACAGCTGAAGACAGAGGGTGGGTCCCCTCACCAGTCATCACCCAGCCTGTCCCTGTCTCACCCCACAGTCACCTCCATGACCTTCCTGCTGGGAGGACACCCACTTCCCCAGAGCATCTGAGAACCTGGGGAGACCCAGTGCCCAGCTGGGTTTAGTGTCACAGACAGAAACAATCCCCAGGCTTGAGGACACAGAGGCTCTCCTTGTGGTGCTGACAGACCCCAAACCAGGACACAGCAGAGACCAGCACTGGGGAGAGAGGGTTGTCCTCAGGGAAGGGTCTCCATCCACCTCCCTATTGGAGTGTGCTCCCGCGCTCCTGTGATGTTTTTAATGAACAAGTTTAGGTGTTTACAAGAGATGTCAAATGAAACATTTTGATGGATTTATTAACAAGCACTGGATTCCCACTTCTGTGTTTTGTTCACTGCTGTATGTGCAGTTTCTTAAAAGGATTCAAGAGACCAGTCCCCAGGCAAGGGGGACTCATTAAATATTTGGTAAATGAATAAAAGAAAGAAGGAAAGTGAGCTCCACAGGCCAGCAAGATCAGCCTCCCCTGAGAGCTTGTCAGATTCAGAGTCTCTGGCCCACTGCACCCCTGCAGAGCCAGGGTCTGCATTTGTAAAGGGACTGCGGACCCTCCCAGCACACAGGGGAGGCGGAGGGGCTGTCCAACCCCCACATCACGGGGGTCTCAGTCTGACTGGGCCTCAACACTAGCTGAGAGGCTGGGAAGCAGGATTTCTGTGGAATCACAAGAGTATCACAATCTTGACCAAGTTCCACAGGTGATCCGATGAACAGCGGGGTGACTGCCTTTGACAAGAGTTCCTGATGTGGCCCCAGGGCTCCTGCTCTAAAAGAAAAAAGCCACAAGGGATGAAAAGAGGCCTGAGGGGGAAGCTAACATGCATCCAAGGTGCAGCTGTGGGGAATGCCCCTCCCGCTGTCCCGGGCTTGTGCTGCTCTACATAGGTCGTGCCTGTGTGCGCACAGGAGGGTTGGGGATGGAGGGGTGGATGATCGCTCAGAGAAAGGCTGAGAGGCGTCAGCAGGTCCCAGGGTCTGAAATCTAAACACAGAAAGAAGGAAAAGAAGGAAACAGGGGAGGCGGGGATGGGGGAGGGAGAGGGAGGGACCCGGTCACAAACTCCGCCCCAACCCACGTGACTGGGGAGTGCTCCTGAACCCCAGCAGGCTCCTCACTGCTGGAGATAGAGGGCAGATCGCACACTTCGGGACAGCGGTGCCCCTGAGCACTTCTGGAATCCAAGCTCCTGTCACAGAGGGAGAAACAGAGCAGACAGCAGACGCCATGGAGTCCCTGTCAGCCCCTGCCCACAGAGGGCGTGTCCCCCTGCAGGGGCTCCTGCTGGCTGGTAAGGAGGGGTAATCTGTGAGGTAAACGGGAGGATGGGGACAGAGACTGGCTGGGTTCCCTGGGGAGGACAGGGGTCTGAGAGGGGACAGAGGGCTTCTGCTGAGACCTCAGGGGAGAGGACAGGGGAGCAGAGTAGGATGGGGGAGGGGCTCAGCAACAGGGAAATCTCATGATTTGAAGGTGGTGAGGGGAAGAAAACTTCAAATACATTTTAAAAGTTATTCATCACTGAGAAGTAATTTCTGAAAACTTCTGATAATAATGACAATTTATGTCAGGGTGACACAAGAACAACTTAACCAGGGCACAACAGTTTTTTTTAACCATAAGCCTCATAAATGGGTAAATACACCCCAAGAGGGGCAGGACCCTGGGACCACTCCCTCATTGCCCCACAGGTACCTGCAGCCTGTTGCAGACACTGGGGGTGCAACAGGATCAGACAAGCCCCGGCCCCTGTGGAGCTCACACTCTATGGGGAGGAGACAGACAAGAAAAGATCTAGGTGTGAGGTCAGGTACCCCTGAGTGCCACAAAAGGAAAAGAGTCAGAGCAGGCCAGAAACTGAAGACAGAGGGTCATTAAAGGAGGTGGTCAGTGAAGGTGTCCCCTTGGACGCCCCTGAGTGTCAGCAGGGGTCTGAGGGCAGTGAGGGGGTGAGCTGGGCAGTATCTGGAGAAAAGCATTTGAAACAGAGGAAACAACAAGTTGAGAGGTGCTGAAGTAATGGCAGCCATGCTGCTGACCTTGACCGTGGGAGACACACATTCACACACACTAAAGCTGAGATGAAGACACCTGCCCAGGAACCTGGGCCTCATCTTTCCCTCCCAACACATAGACCCAAATACTGATGGATTTCTCTCTTCCCTCCTAGTCTCACTGTTAACCTTCTGGAGCCCGCCCAGCACTGCCCGACTCACTGTTGCATCAACCAATGCTGCTGAAGGGAAGGATGTGCTTCTCCTTGTTCTCAATCTGCCTGAGAGTCTTCTCACCTATAACTGGTTCAGAGGGAAAAGTGCGAACAGCAGCCGTGGAATTGGAGCATTTGTAACACAGACTCAAAAATTTACCCCCGGGCCTGCACACAGTGGTCGAGAGACAATATACCCCAATGGATCCCTGCTGTTCCAGAAGGTCACCCTGAACGACACAGGATACTACACCATAGCTATCATAAAAAAGGATGGGCTGACTGAAGAAGCAACCGGACAGCTCCGCGTGTACCGTGAGTGATTGCTCCCTGACCTCTGGGTGTCGGGTGGGTGAATTCTACTCACACACAGGACTGACAGCCCTGGACTCTGCCTCCATCCCCCTCTGCCTCACATCCAGGCTGGGGTTGGACCTTTAGTGCAGGACACACACGGTGGGGACAGACTTCCTAAGATCAGAGTTCCCCTCCCGAATTCCAGCCCTGCACACATTCACCACAGAGAGAAGGACCAGTCTGATGGGAGTAACTCAGCAGAAAGAGACCAGACTCAGTCCAGCCCCCTGGACCCTCCACATGACCATGACCCTGAGAAAGACCCTGCAGGCTTAGTCAGGGCCTGACATGAGGGTGCTCTTTGGGGTATTCACAGAGCTCAAAGGGGCAGTCCCTGCACAGAACCCTGTCCCAGGGCTCCTGATCCAGGGACCCTGGAGAGCCTGGGTCAGGCTGGGTTTGGTCTGTGGGCAGGGCTGACTGGGAGCCACAATTTCCCAGGGGCCTCACTCACAGGTACCTTAACCTGGCCACCAGCCAGGACTCAGCTTCCACAGCCACCTCTGGTTACACGTGGAGCCTGGTCCTTCTCCTGAGACTATGAATGGAGAGCACCTGTGGACAAGGTCCCCAGGCCATTAGCTACCTGTCCTGAGGGACATAGATGACTCCAGAGGAAGGTCAGCATCCCCAAGGAGCAACAGAGAAGATGATGCTCCCAGCCCCTCGTCCACCAGGGGTCAGAACAGAGAGTCCTCTGTCGGGGACACAAATGGTAACAGAGGCTGTTAGCTGGGGCAGCTCCTCTGTTCCAAGGGTTAGGTCAGAAATTTGGGAAACAACTAAGATTCATCCATAGACAACCTGGCAAGTCTGAGACCACTCACCATCTACCCTGTTTTATTCAGGGGAACTTTCAGGGGAGCAGGGGAGCATTCACGCAGTCACACAGACCAGGACTGTCCAGTCTGAGTCACGCCAAGACCTGTCTGCAGTCACAGCCCATCCTTCCCTCCACTCCAAGGGCCTATCCCACATGTGCAGACCCCGACACCAGCTGTTTGGTCTAATCATTTCTTCTTAGATGTGGCCAGCTCAGAGGCAGAGATTCTGGTCTGGGGAGTGAAAGGAAATGGAGAATTAATCTGTTTTCACTCCAGAACCAAAGTACCTGCAGTAACAGAGTCAGTACTGGGAATGCCTAGGCCTTCCCCTCAGGTGGCCAATCCACACCTCCCTGCCCTGGACTGAAATCCCTTCTTTGCTTCCTCATGTGTTGGTGTCACTCCCACTGGATTTGAAGGGAAGGACTTTGCCTCTCACTCCTCACTCCACACCTACAGCCAGTTCAGGGACCAACATGTAACACCCAGTTGCTTCTGATAAAGAAGGAAAGAATTATGATGAATGAATGAATGAGGATAATCTCTATAGAGAATAGAACCTACATATAGAGTCCGGGAGATTTCGGTCACACCTGTTCCCTGTCACTCCAGTGGCAGAGACCCATGTTCCATCCCTCTGACCACCTGCTCCTAAGTGCCCCCAGGAGCCAAGTTTCAAGGTGACTGTGGAGCTGCTTGGCTATTAGGGCTTTCCTGGCTGTACTGGTCCTGCCCTGGGCTCTTGGTCCCTGCTGTCTTTGAAGTCATCTGTAACACTCCCCATGCACCATGGACATTTCTGGCTCTCTCTGCTCCTTCCATGTCCCTCATCTGCCTCCTCCTTCACTCCAGCCCCACTGCCCTGCTCTGCTCTGCTTCCTCCACCCCTCAGGCTCCCCAGATTCTCCTGCTCACACCTGCATCCAGGCCCAGCCTCCTGGGCAAGAGGAAAGGACACAAATCAGTCAGAGCAGCAGCCCCGGCTCCATCAGGAACCAGGTTCCCAGGTCACCAGGAGAAAGAGCCTCTGCTGTGCCCCATCCAGGGCTCCTTCCCTCCCTCATGCCCAGAACAGGAACAGGCCACCTGACAGGGACATGTAACCCATTGATCTACTCTCTATGTGACAGCCAGGGAGTCAAAGGCAGAAGGACAGGCCTCAGTCCCCAAAAGTTCAGGGGATCACTTCACCCCTGACTCGTGACTCACATCTGTGCCTTGGTGTGAGGCTTCCATTCCTTCCAGTGACCTCAAGACCTTCCCATTTGGGGCTGGTGACCCTGTACCATCTGACTGGTTCACTGCCTGTGTCACACACATGTATCCTCATGAAGCACCTTTGCCATGGGATGGGACCCTCTCAGATGGTGAGGTGCACCAGCTTCTGTCCTTTCTCTTAGGTGCAGCCCAGTTTGAATGAATTTGCCCAAACTCTAGTTTAGTGTCCTGAGTTAGAAAGAAAAGGAAGAGCACATGCCACAGCCTGTGTGTGGGTCCCTCCCCATTGGCCTGACTGCCCACAGAAACTGATAACCGAGTCCTTCTTCCTACAGGTACCAACATAACATGTATCTTTTCTACCAATTTTGTGTCATCTCTCCCTTTGTGCAACAGACATGCCTACATGTGCCCTCTGGTCACTTCTGTCCTCTTAGCAGGACTCACATTCTCTCTCCAGAGAGTCACTGATTTTTAAATATTATATTGTTGTTCTATTACCAATGTCCCAATTTTTCCTGCTTTTCTCTACTCCACCGCACCCACCATGTGCTCCCACAGTCAAGCCACACCCTGATGTCCGTTCTGTGGGTCATTCATACATGTCCCTTGACTACCCCTTCCCCTTCTTTCCACCCTTATATCCCTCCCCTGCTCCCCTCTGGTCTCTGTCAGTCTGTTCCTTGTCTCCATGCTTCTGGTTCTGTGTTGCTCATTTGTTTTATTCATTTGGTTTCAATCATAGGTGAGATCATATGGTATTTGTTCCTTATCACCTGGCTTATTTCTTTTAGCATAGTGCTCTCCAGTTCCATCCATGCTGTTGTGAATGGTAGCAGCTCCTTCTTTCTTTCTGCTGCATAGAATTCCATTGTGTAAATGTAACATGGTTTTTGGACCCACTTTTTGCTAATGGGCACTTAGGCTGTTTCCAGCACTTGGCTATTGTAAATAATGCTGCCATGAACATGGGGGTGCATAAGTTCTTTTGAATTGGTGTTTTGGGATTCTTAGGATATAATCCCAGCAGTGGAATCGCTGGGTAAAAAGGCAGTTCCATTTTTAGTTTTCTGAGGAAATTCCATACTGTTTTCCACAGTGGCTACACCAGTCTGCTTTCCCACCAACAGTGCAGTAGGTTCCCTTTTCTCCACAACCTCTCCAACACTTGTTCTTTGCTGATTTGTTTATGATGGCCATTCTGACCAGTGTGAAGTGGTATTCTCATTGCAGTTTTGACTTGTATCTGTCTGATGGCTAGTGATGCTGAGCATCCTTTCATATGTCTATGGGTCCTCTGTATGTCCTCCTTGGAGAAGTGTCTGTGCTGTCCTTTGTCAATTTTTTAATTGGACTGTTTATCTTCCTGGTGTGGAGTCATGTGAGTTTTTTATATATTTTTGAGATTAAACCCTTGGGTAAGATATCATTTGCAAATATGTTTTCCCATACAGTTGGATCCATTTTCACTTTAATAATGTATTCTTTACCCATGCAGAAGCTTTTAATTGATGTAGTCCCACTTGTCTATTTTTTCCTTTATTTCCCTTGCCCTAGAAGATATATTGGCAAAAATGTTGCTGTATGAAATATCTGAAATTTTACTACCTGTGCTTTCCTCTAGGACATTTATGGTTTCACAATTTATATTTAAGTATTTTATTCCTCTTGAGTTTCATTTTGTGTATGGTGTAAATTGGCAGTCAAGTTTCATTTTTTTGTATGTAGCTGTCCAAATCTCCCAATACCATTTATTAAAAAGGGTATTTTTACTCCATTTTATGCTCCTTCCCCCTTTGTCAAATATTAATTGACCATTGAGACTTGGGTTTATTTCTGGGCTCTCTATCCTGTTCCATTGATCTATGTGTCTATTCTTATGGCAGTACCAGACTGTTTTGATTACAGTGGCCTTGTAGTATAGTTTCATATCAGGAATTGTGATCCCTCCTACTTTGTTATCTTCTCAAGATTGCTGAGGCTATTCAGGGTCACTTTAGGTTCCATATAAATTTTTGAAATATTTGTTCTAAATTTAAGAATTATACCATTGGTACTTTAATAGGGATTGCACTGAATCTATAAATTGCTTTAGGTAGTATGGACATTTTAATTATCATTTTAATTATGTTATTTCTTCTAATCCATGAGCATAGTACATGCTTCTATTTCTTTGTGTCTTCCTGAATTTCTTTCCTCAGGGTTCTGTAGTTCTCCAAGTATAGGTCTTTTATCTTCTTGGCTATGTTTATTTCTAGATACTTTATTTTTCTTATTGCTATAGGGGAGTCACTGATTTCAAACCCACTGTAGCATCTTCCTTTGGTCACACTGTGATGCTGGCTGGACTCAGAACTTGGTCTATGACCTTCAATGTTCTCTTGACAGAGAGATTCCTCCAGAGACTGGCCTTAGATCTTTGGGGCATGAATAATGATTTTCACATATTCTTTCACAATTTAACTCAAAGTTCTCTCTCTAACGCCAAACACAAATGGTCCATACCGGCCATATTTCAGCAAGTTCCAGCTCCCCACTTCCCACAAGTCCCCCTTCTGTAGTTCCTGTGGCCTGAGTGTTTGAGAAACGGTCCCTGCCCGCTGCAGTGGGAGAGAAGACAGTAGATACTGAGGGCAGAGAGGCTGGTTGTGCTGCCAAAGCCAGCTCTGTGTCCCTCACTATATTCCAAATCACTCCTGAACTCTCCTCAACCCTTTCTGGGGTCACTGTCTCATGTCAGCCACCAATGAAATAGTCACCAGTCCTGGGCATACTGCCCACCTCATGGCCCTGCAGCCTCAGTCCTGAACTGATCCCCAGACTTGCTTCTGGTCTCCCTGTGTATGGTTTCTGCTCAACCACCCAGTCCCAGACCACCCTGCCCAGTCTCATCAAGGTATAACGACTATGGGATGGCTCTTCATGATTCATCTCTAGGATAACCTTGGAATATGAGGCTACCATGGAAACACATCTTGACCCAGCAATGTAGGTCTGTGCAGCTTGAAGGGACTCAGCACCTGCACATTCCATATAAGATCTCAAGGAGCCAGGCAGTCAGCTGGTCAGTGAAAAACCAGGACAAGTGCCCAGTGGTCTCTTGGTCCCAGGCCTACATCTCTCCATGATCAAACCCTGATACTCTAATTGACTTCTGAGAAAGTCTGTACTTTCTCCAGACACAGAACTGGAGGCCTGATGCTCTCAGAGCACTCAGATCAGATCCTTATACATTTGTTTGTCTTGAGATACCCAGATGTGGCTTATTCTTTTAAGGACTCAAGTTAGCTGAGTGGTAAGAGGTGCCAACTCTGATTAAAGATGCCTTTGAAAAAGTCAAAGGTACCACCCAGGGCAATGTTCTCTCTGTTACCTGCACAGCGGAGTTACCCAAACCCAGCATCACAAGCAACAACTCCAACCCTGAGGAGCACAAGGACCCTGTCCTGTTAACGTGTGAACCCAAGACTCAGGACACCACCTACCTGTGGTTGATCAACAGCCAGAGCCTCCAGGACAGCACCAGGCTGGAGCTGTCCAAGGACAACAGGACTCTCACTTTGCTCCATATCACGAGGACTGACACAGGACCCTATGAGTGTGAAACCCGGAACCCAGTGAGTGCTGGCCGCAGTGACCCCTTCACCCTGAATGTTCTCTGTGAGTAACTTCTGTCCCTGTGTGGTCCAGGCTGGCCAGTCAAATCCACATGCCAGGGGCCAGGCCACATCCCTCTCAGTCCAAGTACACAGACCCTCACCCTGGACACTCATGCTGACCATGGCTCCCTGTCCCAGGAAAATACAGTCAGGCCTCAGGGTTGGGACAAACAGGTTGTCTCAGACTCAGCTCAGTGAACACAAGGAGTGTGTTGGGACCTTTCACAACAAGGATGGGGCTCAGCTCAGAGGGACACTATGGCCCTTACATAGGCCAGGAGCTTCCCCTTCCTTCTGATGACATCATGTGTGGCTTTTGCTCTGTTTGCTCCAGATGGCCCAGATGCCCCCTCCATTTCCCCCTTGGACTCCCATTACCTACCAGGGGCAAACCTCAACCTCTCCTGCCACGCAGCCTCTAACCCACCTGCACAGTATTCTTGGCTTATCAATGGGAGACCCCAGCAACCCACACAGGAGCTCTTTATCCCCAGCATCACTGCAAATGACAGTGGATCCTATGCCTGCATCGCCCATAACTCTCTCACTGGCTATAACAGGACCACAGTCAAGAATATCACAGTGTCTGGTAAGTGCCTCCTGGACCATCAGCACTGAGCTCTGGGGTGGAGGTTGGTCTGGTTTTGAGAAAAGAGCCTGGATGTTGTCTCCATCCTGTGGCCATGGACACAGCAAACCACAAATCCTTCCCTGACCCCTCCCCCACATCTCTGTAGTCTCTCTCTTCCCTTGCTCTTCTGATTTTTCATGGCAGAGCTGGGGTCCACCCTTGGAAAGTGAGGAGAGGTTCTCTCAGATCCTGAAGCCCCATGTGGTAGAGGGGATTTCACAGAGAGATCAAAACAAGTATCCCCAAGGTCAAGTTGCTTCTTCTGTCACTAACACATCCTTTCTGTCACATCCTTCTTTTCTGTGGCCCACTCCATATCATACAGGGAACATACAAGGTTTTTAGTGAAGCTCACCTCTTCTCCCCATATGAAAGGGTGAAACCCCCCCAAGGAGGGTGGGCAGGACAGTCCCCTGCTCCCTGCCCTGCTCCAGGCTCACCTGGTGCCTGACCCTGCTGTCCCCTGTGCTGGGATAGGGCCCTGGAGGAGTTGCATGGGTGGCCTGTCCTCAGTCTGGCCAAACCGAGCCACCCATCAACATCAGAGTCTCCCTCAGGCCAGGCTGCATGGAAACAGCCACAGTGTAGCTGCCTCTGAGCTGTGTGCTGGCTCTGAGGTCACCACAGACCCCATCTGAAGAGAGGATGCTGGGGGTTATCAGTGTGAGGTCTCCAACCCCATCAGTCCCAGCAAAAGTGACCCCTTCAGGCTGGGTGTACAATGTAATTGACTACTTGCCCCATCTTCCACCTTTGTGGGATGATTGCTCTACCAATGGTGTGCAGAATGCAGAGAAGTCACAGGGGGCTGAATGTCAATTAGGATACCGTTTCAGTAAACAGAATGGCAAAATGGTCAACATCTCAGTCTCTGAATCACGTATTCTTAGTTTCTTATCCTGGGTCTAGTATTCACTGTTACCTTGCACATGGCTTTTCATTATCATTTTTATGTAATAAAATATACATAAAATTTTACCATTTTAACTATTTTAAGTGTGCAGTTCATAGTATTAGTACATTCATAACAATGACTGTGCAACTATCACCACTATCCACTTCTGGAACATTTTCATCTTACCACACTAAAACTCTATCCACTAACTCCTCACTCCCCCACTGCCAACCCTGGAAACCACCATTCAAGGTACTTTGTATCAGTGGAATCATATGATATTTGCCCTTTTGTATCTAGCTTATTTCACTTATCATAGTATTGTCAAGGTTCATCCATGTTGTGCATGTATCACAATTTCATTCCTTTTAAGCAGGTGTGTCAAACTCATTTTCACCAGGGGCCACATCAGCCTTGTGGTTGCCTTCAAAGGGCTGAATGTAATTTCACCTCCTTAACAGTTAAGAAGTAGTTACGCTTATACAGTCCTAAAATTATGTTGACCCTTTGAAGGCAACCATGAGGCTGATGTGGCCCCAAGTGAAAATGTGTTTGACACCCCTGCTTTTGAGGCTGAGTAATATTCCCTTGTATGTGTCCACCACATTTCATTTATCACTCATCCATCCATGAATTTCTGGCTTGTTTCTACCTTTTGCCTATTGTGAATAATGCTATTGTATACAAATATCTGTTCAAATCCCTGTTTTTAATTCTTTTCAGTACATACCCAGAAGTAGAATTGCCCGATCAAATAGCAATTTTGTTCAGTTTTTTGGTGAACTGTCATACCATTTTCCACAGTGGCTGCATCACTTTAGATTCCTGCCAGGAATGTATAGAAGTTCCAGTTTTTCCCCATCCTTGCCAACAGATTGTTTTCTGGGTTTTTGGTTTGTGTGTGTGTTTTAGTAACAGTCATCTTAATGGGTATGAGGTGCAAATCTCATTGCAGTTTTGATTTGCATTTCCCTAATGATTAGTGATGCTGAGCATCTGTTCATGTGCTTATTGTCCATTTGTATGTCTCCTTTGAAGAAGTATCTACTCAGTTCCTCTGGCCATTTTTAATTGTATTTTCCATTGTTGTTGATTTGTAATAGTTATTTATATATTCTGGATATTAATCCCTTACCAGATATATGATTTTCAAATATTTTCTCCTATTCTTTGTGTTGCCTTTTCACTTTGTTGACAGTGCCCTTTGATGCACAAAAGTTTTTAATTTTGATAAAGTCTGATGTATCTATTTCTCTTTTATGAGTTTGCATTTGGTTTCCTACCCAAGAAATCATTGCCAAACCCAATGTCATAAAGCTTTCACCCGATGTTCTCTTCTGAGAGTTTTTTAGATTTAGATCTTTGATCCACTGTGAGCTAATTTTTTGTATACAGTGTTAAATAAGAAATCAAATTCATTCTTTTGATGGATATACAGTTTTCCCAGCACCATTTCTTGTAAAAACTGTCCTTTCCCTGTTGGATGGTCTTGATACTCATGTCAAAGTCATCTGACTACATATGCGAGGGTTTATTTCTGGGCTTTCTGTTCCACTGGTCTATATGTCTGTCTTTATGCCAGTACCACACTGTCACTACTGTAGTTTTGTAGGAAATTCTGAAATCAGGAAGTGTGAATCCTCCCACTTTGTTCTTCTTTTTCCAGATTGCTTTGGCTATTTGGGGGTCACCTGAAATTCCATATGAATTTTAAGATAGGTTTTTCTATTTTTGTCCAGAAAGCATCATTAGGATATTGATAGGACTGTGCTGAACCTGTAAGTCACTTTGGGCAGTATTGTCATCCTAACAATATCGAGTCTTCCAATCCATGAACACAGAATATCTCTCCATTTATGTCTTTAACTTTTCCTTCTCAGCAATGTTTTTTGTAGATGTTCAGTACATCTTTTACCTCCCTTGTTAATTCCTAAATAAGTTCATTCTTTTTGGTGCTATTGGAAATGGATTTCTTAATTTCCTTTCTGAATTATTCATTGTTCTTATACAGAAACACAACTGATTTTCACATGTTGATTTAGTATCTTCAGCTTTGCTGAATTTATTCCTTCTAACATTTTTGTGACATAGTTTCCTACATATAAGATCATATCATATGCAAACAGAAATAATTTTACTTTTCCTTTCCCATTTAAATGCCTTTTATTTCTTTTTCTTGCCTAATTACTGGCTCAGACTTCCAATACTGTTTACAGTGGAAATGGCAAAAGCAGGCATCTCTGTCTTGTACCTGATCTTAGAGAAAGAACTTCCAGTCTTTCACAGTTGAAAATAGTGTTAGCTGTGGGTTTTTAATAAAAGGCCTTTATGTTGAGGTAGTTTCCTTCTATTCCTTGTTTGAGCATTATCATTATGAACCGATGTTACATTGTGTCAAATATTTACACTGATTCAATCTCCTTGCTATTTATAGGTCTATTCATATTTTCTCTTTCCTTGTGATTCCATCTCAGTATGTTTTGTGTTTCTATGAATTTGTCCATTTCATCTAAGTTACTCAATATGTTGGCATATGATTATTTATAGTACTATCATAATTTTTTAAAGATTTTATTAGAGAGGGAGAAAAAGAGAGAGAAAGAAAGAGAGGGAGAGAAACATCAATGTGTGACTGCCTCTCACGCACTCCCAACCGCACTCCCAACCAGGGACCCAGCCTGCAAACCAGGCATGTGCCCTGACTGGAAACTGAGTTGATGACCTTCCAGTTTGCAGGTCAGCACTCAATCCACTGAGCCACACCTGCCAGGGCTATAGTACTATTATAATTCTTATTTGTTCTGTAGAATTGGTAGTAATGTTCCCACTTTCATTTCTGATTTTAGTGATTTAAATCTTTTTTTTAGTCAATCTACTTAAAAGTCTGTCCATTTAGTTAATCCTTTTTTTTAGAGGAACAAATTTTTGTTTTCATTGATTTTCTCTATTGTTTATCCATTCTGTATTTGATTTATCTCTACGCTAACTATCTATTTATTATTCCCTTCCTTCTGCTACCTTTGAGTTTATTTTTTTCTTTTTTCTCAACTTTAACTTGTAAGATTAGGTTATTGATTTGAGGTCTTCTTTTTTGAAGTAAGCATTTACAATTACAAATTTCTTTTTTATTATTTTATTATTGTTCAATTACAGTTACCTACATTTATTCCCCATCACTCCCTCCCCACCCCAGCCAAACCCTCCTCCCTCCCTTGCTTCTATCCCCACCTTGGTTTTGTCCATGTGTCCCTTTATAGTTGTTCCCAAAAACCCTTCTCCCCTTCTCCCCACTAACCCCTCCCACCTCCCCTCTGGTTACTGTCAGATTATTCTTAATTTCAATGTCTCTGGTTATATTTTGCTTGCTTTTTTCTTTTGTCAATACAATTATAAATTTCTTGCACAAGATTCTAAACTTCTCTGAGCCTCATATTTCACAACTGGAAGTTACAACAAGAGGACCTATTTCATGGTATTGCTTTAACTATTTAATGTAATGATCAGTTAACCCTTTAACAAAATGCCACACACAGTGGAAATGATCCGTAAGTGTTAGCTACTATTATTATTACTATTACCATTAGCCTCTATGAAGTCTGGTAGCTCTGAAGTCAAATCCCAGATCCCTCTCTTATGACTTTGGGAAACTTTGTCAGCACTGTAAATCCTCTAATTTTTCATCAGTAAAATAAAATAATATCTATCAGACAGGGTTGCTATAGGAATCAAATAAGATGTAAATAGAGAATTTAGCACAGACCCTGGCACATAGTAAGCATCCCCTAACAGTAGCCAACATGAACATTAGTCATCAAGCTTGAGTTTGCTATTGAGGACAACAGAAATAAAAAGAAGAAACAGATGAAAAATGATTTATGTTTGGGGGAGTAGGAGGCACATTACACCCAAAATTCACTGGGACATGGTCACTGACTAAATACAGGAAAAGAAAAAAGGAGTTGAATGCAGTTTCAAGCCTAGTTTGTTAGTTTTCATCCCCTGAGGTACAGCCAACATAGGATTAGACATGCAGAGTATTTATTGGAAAAAATGCCTGTGAAGGAAAGTGGGATGGAAGTGGGAAGAGCCTGGCAGGTTCCTCAGACCACGGTGCAGATCTGACTCCTGTGAAGGAGAAAGAGAAGACAGTGTTGGGTTGCAGTGTGGTTCTAAGAGAGAGTCTGCAAGGCTGAAGAAGAGACCTTGAGCTAAAGTCGCCCATGCAAGGAAACCATTTCTCACAGAATTGAGCTTATTTCACATCCCTGCTGGGAGCCTAGGAAAGTGTATTCTGTGTGCAAAGGAGGTGGTTAACGCACCACTTTCTGTCACTTCAGTCCCCCCCACAGGAGACCTGAGTGGCACATGTTCATGGCTGCCACACCTGGTATACAGGAAACATGCAACCATGAAAAGGTGGGAAGTGATAACCCACAAAAATGGCAATCAGCCTTTCTCACAGCTTTTCTCACAAAGCTCCAAAAATATCTGAGTACAGAAAGGACAGGATGGAATTGAGGTAAGTCTGATCACCAACCTAGAAATACCATGAAAGAAAGAAATTACAAAAACCTCATAGAAACCTTCCCACAGAAAATGTATTCCTAGGAGGAACAAGTAGAGACTTCTTCAGGTTGACAGTTGTTTCCCAGGGCCACCCACTGTAAAATAATGTCACCTTCATTGCTTCTTCTCTTTTCATGACAGATGTTTCAACATCACCAAATCCTGGCCTCTCAGGCGGGGCCATTGCTGGCATCGTGATTGGGGTTCTGGCGGTGGTAGCTCTGACAGCAGCCCTGGTGTACTTTCTGTATATCAGGAAGACTGGAGGGTATGATGGCCTTTCCTCTTGCCCTGCTTTCTCAAAGGCTAACTGCCATGCTTGGAGAGACAAGGATTTTCCCTTCCTTTTCTGGGCATGGATCTGCTCTGCCTCCTTCCCAAACCCCTGCTTCTCAGCACTAATCCCTGCAGCCTCTTCTTCCCTGGTCTTCAAGCTTCTGGTGCCCCACTCTCTCTGGGACTTGGTTATTCCCATCCTTATCTGGTTTACAGAGGCAGACCCGATCATATTTCTTCATCCCCCAGTCAGGGAAACAAGGTCCAAGAAGAAAAATGAAAAGAGGAGCAGGAGAAAGTGAATCGTGCGTTCTGTCACCCACAGAAAGAGAAGGAGAAGAGAGGGACAGGACAAGAGAACCTAAGAAAAAGCAAAAACTAAAGACCTCTTGGGCAATAAATAAAGTGAGAATAAAAACAGCATCTACCTGCAAAAGGGAAAGGTGTAGGGTAGAAGCAGCCTCAGAAGCAGTTGATAAAGAAGGGACCTGTGTGAACATCAGGCCAGCAGGAAAGGGGTGCTCACTAGAGGGGATGGTGAATGGTCGGTACATTGAGGAGGAGGCACTGGGAGGAAAAGCAGTACTGAACCTGGCATAAATAAGTACTGAAAAGCCCCCAACAAATTATCTGCTGACAGTGTCCTTCCTACTTCAAGGAGCAAAGGACCTATGCTTGGGAATAGCAGTCACAGTCTCTGATATTTATTTAGGGCAAGAGACCAGCACGATGTCACAGAGCACAAACCCTCAACCTCCAACCACAGTAAGTAAAGCCATCACCCGGTGAGAGCTGGTGTGTTCCACCATGTGCCCTGCCCTAGCAGGGAATCCTGAATTCTCACATACCCAGTACCTTCTGAAGTTTTAGAAGGGATCTCCATTTCCCAACCATAGACTGAGATAGGCCCTCACACCCTTCTAGCCACAAAAGATTCCCCTGAGACCCAGCCCTGGGTGAGATTCAGCCATCCAGGAAGGCCTGGATAAAATGGACATGTTTCCAGGAGCCATTCCCACCTTCCCCCTCCCCCCTGCCTCTACTATGGATGTGGGCACTCTCCTTTTGGTGAGACTTTTCCTGTCTTGTGGTGCTCTGGTTGCTGTAGGTCTCAATGCCCCTCCTTGCCACTGGCTCCTGCTGCTGAGGAACACAACTGGGTAAAACAAGGCCTTGTGAACAGGAATAAATCTTCAGAAGTGGACTGAGACTCTACTCTCGCCACCTCACCATCACCTCTGTTACTAACACCCTGGGTCTAAACCACAGGCTCTGAGGGAAGCACATTCCCTGGTCATGGGCCACCTCCCCACCCCCTCCTCTCACCACCTGCCACCTCCTCCAGCTAGAAATCACAACAGTTTAGAAACACCATGTATATAACACCATAAGCCAGCTTTGCATTTTCATAGATTGGTAACTCTTCTTTCACTTCCCCAGGTCAGGGCCATTCTGAGAACTCACCTAACAAGGTAAGCACAGCCACTTTCACTGGCTCATTTTCTCATAGAAATAATACCTCTGTGTAAAGTGGGTTACTCTTGAAGACACAAATGTGATCAAGTGTGGGTCTGAGTTCCTCAATGCAGCAACAAAAATGTATTGGTTAACTACTCCTGTGGGCCTACCTCATGCAAAAACATGGGCTCTGGAGTTATTCCCATCTTGTATTTGAATCCTGGCTGTGACTATTAGTAGTTCTGTGATCTCAAGCAAGTAACTTAGCCTCTTTGATCCCCCGCTTTGTCATCTGTAAAATGGGCATGCTGCCTACTTCAGAGAGAAGTTGAAGGGATAAAAGGAGATAAGTGCAAAGTGCCTGCACCATGCCCAGCATGAGGAGGGCACTGGGTCATTCTCCCTGCTCCACCTTCAGTCTGACCCTGCTCTTCCTGTCAAGGAATAACATCCATTCCAATGTGTCTGAGGTCTTACATCTTCTACTTTAAAACAATTTTGCTTATTTCTCTCATTTAGCCTTTCGATAGAACATGCATATATATTTAAGAGTGCTTAAGTCATATGAGTATGTTAACCATGCATAAATTACAATGAATTGAACATACCCTTGTAGGAAGCACTGAAATCAAGAAACATCATCCCGCTGCAGAATGAAACCCTCCAGTCCCTTCCCTCCAAAGAGTAGCCACTTTCCTGACTTCCAAGGCACTACATTAGTTTTGCCAGTTTGTGCTCTTACATTGAAAAACACAATATATCCTTATATGTGCCTGGTTTCTTTCATTCAGAATGGTTTGTGAGATCCATCCATGTGGTTGTATACATTCATAGCTGCTTGTTCCCATTGCTGTGTCATTGTATTCGTATCAGTGCCATAGTCTGTCTCTTCCAATGACCACTCGAAGGATGCCAGCAAGCAGAGAGAATGGGTGATAAAAGCCCTTATGCAAGACTAGGAGTTTCAGAGTGGTGAGAGCAGGGATGCTGAATCACACCAGACCAGGTGAGGGCCCGGCCTGTGACAATGATTTAACTGACTGCTGCTCATGCCTTTCAGATCCATGAAATTACATATTCTTCCCTGAACTTCAATGTCCAGGAAGCAAAGAAACCAACTTCAGCCTCCCCATCCCCAGTAGCCACAGAAATGATTTATTCAGAAGTGAAAAAGAAGTAATGCAACCTGCCCTGCTCGAAGCACTGCTGGCTTATTCCAAGCTTCTCATCCCCATACCAGGATATCCCTTTACTCTCAGGAAAAAGAAGAAGCCTCTTTCCCCACTCCCCTTTCACTTCCTCTTGCTGCACCTCCAGGCTCCTCGTCACAGCCCCTCCCTTCCGTGTTTACAGACGAAAAAGCACATCCCCGGATCTGTAGAAAGCCCAGCCTTCACTGTCATTGAAACCTGGCAAAGCAGACCTTGGGGGAGAGTTGCCAGAATCTCCTGCCCCACCCCCTTTTCTGACCTAGACTTGTTCTACACTTACCTATTCAGCGCACACTCATTCCTTTCCGCCTTAGCCCTGTCCTGTTGCCCATAACCTTGAGAGTTATGTCCTTATCCACTAAAATGCATGTGCCACAGAAGAAGAGAGAGAAAAAGTAGAAGCTTCTCTTCTCTCTCCAAAACCCAGTGTGAACCCACTACACACAGGAAAACAAATGTGTAACCAGTTCTCAGTAGAAAAAGTCTGTACCTTTGCCTGCTGTCAGGGTGTCTACCAGTAGGACCGGAGCCCAAACACCTTGGCTAGAATACCACCCAAGTCCTTTGACAAGCCTGTCTTCAGAGAACTCACCAAAAAAAATGCATGTATGTTTTAATAACTTTGAATGCTTTTATTCAAGGAAATGTCTACAGAAGGAGGAGACTGCAGTTTTAGGGGGCAGTCAGCTCCTAATAGAGGCAATCTGCAAATTTCAGAAAGGAATCAGAGGTTCCTTTCAGAGGTTATTTAAATAATTATAAGGAATGTACAATTTGGGGTATTGGGGCTTTTCCTGTTTCTCTGAAACATTGTGTCACTTTAATTTTTGTAACTCCTTATTTATGTGAAAGGGTTATTTTTACTTGGCTTTGCTGTGTAAACCAACCTGAGGGCCTTAAGGTGAAAGAAGCCACCAGAATCCCTGGGGACCCCTTGGCCAGGAGCTCCTTGAGGCTGCCACTTCAGGGGCTCCAGACAAAAACCAGAATCAGTTTCCTCATTCTCGGCTAGAAACAGGTCTGTCAGTTTCCAGGCATCTCAGGCCATTGACCACCATTCCATTCCATGTTCCTGCCTATGCATGTTCTGTCACTTTCTTGGGGAACCCTAGCCTCTGCGGAGGTGCACTTGGACCTGGAGGAGAGGGCACCCTGACCCGAGCACTGTCACTCACGCTGTTGACACTGTTTACAACCCAGAGAGCTGCCCTGGTGTTGACGTCCCCAAGGACACAGGGGAGGATCAAACTGGGCCCCAGTCTCCTTGAGCAGCCTCTGAAATCTGTTTCCTCCCATGGAAAAAATGTGCCAGAATAAAAAGGAAGAATGGGGAGCGGCAGATGTACTGCCCTCCCAGACTTCCACACTTGTGACTCTCTCTGAGGCTGTTGAGAGAACGAATTTCTTTGATATGGATTACTCAGGCCCCTCAGAGAGGGTTAGGTGGGAGTTCTCTGTACCCAGGTACCTCTTTCAGGACTTTCTAACCCTGACACAGACCACATGCTTCCCCTCATCTGTGATATTCTGTGTTATTTAAACTTTGCCTGGCTAAGGCCACTTTCAAATTATTTGTAAAATTTGTTTTCTATTTATAATAAAAAATTATATATCAGACATTAACATGCTGCTTCACTGTGATACTACTTTAGACAATGTCTTCTTTATGGGCAGAAGGAAGAGAAATTGCTGAACTGGGAGTCACAGCCTACTTCTAAGCCTACAGATATTCAACCTAGTGATCACAGAATTAGCAAAACTCATTTGTGCACCAGGCAAAGTGAGTCTATCCAGTGGCAGCAGCCCACGGCTGCAACCTGCCTGGAAGTAACTGCCTGTTTTCCCCTGGGAAAGAAGATGATTTCACAAGTAAAAACCTTCCCGGCCTCTTTATTAGGGACAAATAACACTTTCCACACCGGTGATTCATGTGAACCAGATGCCACCACAGACCTTCCCTCACAGGCGTCTCCATGGGCTCTGTCCTTGTGGAAATCTCTCTAGCACCTTCTATCTCCCTATGCCCAGGTCCTTTACTCTCCCTCCTCATGGGATCGGAGCTCTCCTAACCTGAATAACCTTCATTTATTAATTCTACTAAGTATTAGCCTGTTATCTCTTTTCCTTCATTTCCAAGGGATTTAAGCATTGTGTTCTTTTGCTTTCTCATCACCCAGTTTCTCCTCCACCCCCAAGATGCTGGAAGCAGCATAAAATCAGTATCCATCTCTTGGCAAAATTCAAAGATCTTTTCACTGTCCTCCCATTGTTCACTTTTACAACATCTAAGACCACAAACAACTTTTCCGTCTTGAGTGTCCTCCTCCTGTCCCCTACCTGTGCACTGCACCCCACACACCAGGGTCAGCACTCAGAGCCTGCAGGCTCCCTCTACACCCACCTCGCCCCCAGCTCCAGTGACCTCTGTGCTGATGGCTCCTGTGGCTCCATCTCCAGCCCCTATTGTTTCCCAGATATCAGGCAGTCGCATCCCAGTACCTTCTGAGATTACTCCACATTTGAACTGGCTTTCCCCCACAGCTCACTCATTTGTCTCAGTGATAACACTTTCTCAGGCAACCTTTTGATGTTGCTTTCTGTTTCCCAGATTCAATACACCATCAAAGCCTGTTGATTCTTTTTTAACATCTCCCAGTTGTGTCCTTCTCTCCATTCCCATAAACCTAAATAACCCAGGCTCTCAACAACTGCTGGGAGCATGGCTTGACTTTTTGTCTCTGGTGTCTACTGAACTCTGCCTTGCAGACAACTACCTCATTATTTCTTAAATAATCAGTACTGCCCTATCAAGTAAGTTAAAATTTCTCCCTCTCTACTAATAGTCCTTATTAAGTAAGTTCACTGCCCTATCAAGTAAGTTCAAATTTCTCCCTCTCTACTAATAGTCCTTATTAAGTAAGTTCACTGCCCTATCAAGTAAGTTCAAATTTCTTCCTCTCTACCAGTAGTCCTTATTCTCTTTACCACTACCCTCTAGTATAATTCCTCCATTCTAATTAGATCGTTCTCCTTACCCATCCCTGCCCAGCTATCCCGTACACACATAGAATTCCTAGTCCCAGTGCTATGCCTGCAAACAAATACCACACAGGGCAATGTTCCTTCTGTATTCACAGAGGAGTTACCCACACTGGTCATCATGAGCAACAACCCAGGCCCTGGGGAGAACAGGGAACTATAGCATTAACGTGTACACCTTAGACTCAGGAAACACCCTACCTGTGATTGAGACTCTTCCTAATGATGAATTAACGTGCCCATAAAAATTTTTAAAGGTTTTATTTAGTTACTTTTAGAGAAAGGGGAAAGGAGGGAGAAAGAGAGGGAGAGAAACATCAATGTGTGGTTGCCTCTCGCATTCCCCCTACCAGGGACCTGGCCCACAACCCAGGCATGTGCCCTGACTGGGAATCGAACTAGCAACCCTTTGATTTGCAGGCCAGCACCCAATCCACTGAACCACACCAGCTAGGGTGTTTCCATGTAATTTTTATAAAGCACCTACTATGCCAAAAGTCTCAGTGTTAGACCCCATGAAAAAGACATAAATGAGAAAGACAGGGTTTCTACTTTAAGGAACATGAACCCTAAGACAAGAGAGAAGACATGAAAATCTATTACAACACAAAAGTAGAAAGAGATAAATGCCACAGGAGTAGACACAGAGAAATCCAATGGGAAATATGGCTACTCATTAGAATGAGGAGGAATGAGGGGAATTTTAAGAACAACTGATACCCAGTCCTCACCAACAGATTTCAGTTTAATTGGTGTGAGGTGGAACCCAGGCTCTGGTCATTTTGTAAAGCTTCCCAAATACTTTTTAACATGCAGCCAGGATGGAGAACCTCTGCTGTCATGGGTAGCAGAACCTAAAAGTGTTTTTTTAAGCCTAAAAGTGATTTGTGGCGAGGAGTATAAATCAGAGTGACCTAGAGAATTTTTTCAACAAACATAATAAGCTTACAAACCATCCCTGAAGAAGTTGATACAGTATGTCTGGAGTGAGACAAAGGCTTGTTATTGTGAAAAACTCCCAGGTGATTATCACATATATTCCATGTTATGAAACACTAACATAAAACACAGGTAGAACTGAAAAACAGGAATTGGGAGATCATTCCACAAGACACGCATAACATGAATAATGTAGTTTGCAAGGCCTTGAGAAGTACTCAAAAAATTATTGGCATATAGCTAAACTTTAAGACATTGATGATACCAAGTATTGTGAGGAGGGGAAACAACCCATACTCACATACTGCTGATGGAAATACAAAAGGAAACAACCACTCTGGAAAAGAGTTTTGCATTTTCTTATCAAGTTAAATATACTTATACAGTTCAGCATTCCCTCTCCTAGGTATTTACCCAAGAGAAATGAAAGTAGCTATCCATACAAAGAGTCACAAAAACATAAAGAAAAATAGAGGGGAAGGAAGAGAGGAAAGGGAAGCAAAAAATTATGAGATAATTGCAGAAATCTGAGCATTGAATATTTTATGATATTGAGGAGGTGTTAATTTTTAGTGTGAAAATAGTATTGTGGTTTTTTAAAATATTTTGTTTATTTACTTTTAGAGAGAGGGGAAGGGAGTGAGAAAGAGAGGGAGAGAAGCCTGTAAGAGACACAACGATCAGATGCCTCTCACAGGCTAGATTGGAGACCTGGCCTGCAACCACAGCATGTGCCCTGACTGAGAACTGAACCAGCGACCTTTTGGTTTTCAGGGACCTTTCAATTCACAGGCCCAAGCTCAAGCCACTGAGCCACACCAGCCAGGGCATGATTATGTTTTTTTAAAAAGCCCTTATATGCTAGTAATACAACCGAAACACAGGAGTGGGCAAAAGTAGGTTTACAGTTGTTCATATGGAAAATAAGACAATAATTAATAAATAACAATACAAGAATAAACTCTGTGCTTTCTGTACTCACAACTGTAATCCCACTTTTGCCCACCCCTGTATTAAGAGATGAAATGATCTGATGTGTAGGGATTGCTTCAGAACAATCCAGTTTGGGGAAGGGGGTGTAGATGAAACAAGATTGGCCGTGAAATAATTGCTGAAGCTATGTGATGAGCTTCATTATTTTATTAGCCCTATCTTTGCAACTATTTGAAATTTTCCAGAAAAAAACGTCCTTGCTCTCCAGAAGGTTATAACACAAGGAGTCAGATATTCCAACACACAGAACACCATGTAGTTAAACAAAACAGACACAAAGTGCTACTCTTACCAGACCAAACCAGGTCCAGTTACTCAGTAGTGGCCAGCCAAAAGACAACCCTGAGAAGATTCTATGAGAAGGAGCTCTATTGCAAGCCAGCAAGGACATACCAGTGGTCACTTCTCAAAGCCCTGTGTCCCCCAAAAAGGATCAAATTCATTGTTATTTGGGGAAATCATGCATAAATACTAAAGTGAGCTTCATCATCACAGGTATAGGTGGGGATGCACAATTCCTGAAAAACAGCTCCGGCAATAAATGTTAGCTGTTAGTGATGGTAGCAGTATCTCAGTCCACAATACAACACATGGCCATATATATACTGCACGGTCAAAAACAGAGGAAAATCTCCGCCCCCCAGCAGGAAATTTTAGTATTATGAGGGTATAATGAGAAAAGTTCATAAGGAAGGTCCTCCAAGCTGCTTTGGCCAGTCTTGTGGTTTCAGCCAGATCACCCCTCAACTCCACACTCCCTCACCCCCCACGCCATCCAGGGCTTGCTCCTGAAAAATAGCTCCAGCAATATCAATGTCAGGGATAGCATAGATATGGAAGGAAGTTTAGCTAATTAAGTCTCAGTCTTTCAGTTAAAGCCTTAGCAAATTACAGGACATGGTTACACAAATCTTATAAAATCTCATGGGTTTGTTGTGGGGGAAAAAATCAGTTCTTCTTGCCGACATAGTAAAAAAATACATATCAGCAAGTCCATTAGTATGCAAGCAAAGTTTATTAGTAATATGGTCTCATAGAAGAAAAGGGCCTTGCAGAGGTGGGGGAGAAAGGCATAGGTAAAGGCAAGGCAAGGATGGCAAGGCATCAGGTCCTTTGTCCCAAATTATATAGTGGGCAGGATGGGGTGAGGGAGTTACATATCGATTGGTGGGTAAAGGTGGTGCCAGCTTCCTGCAAGGGCACTGGGGGAGGGGACATGACCACCTAAACTTACACATGCGTGGGGGGTTGTTAACCCAGAATTCTGGTTTTGCTCCAGACAACATTTGTTCATCTTGTAAAACAGATAACGTGACAGGGGGCAGTTAAAGTTGAAGCAGCTACTGGAAGTTATTTATGGGCTTTTTCTTTGAGTACTATGGACTCCCTCCTAAAACACAGATAGTGACCAGAGGCAGGCAATTAACCAAAGTTGTTTCAGGGGCTTTTTCTTTGGGCACTGTGGGCCCCCCCCCTTCCTCCTTCTAGGCCTTGGGATGAATACACAGTTTCAAAGCCTTTCTTTCCCAGATGGTGGAAACGGTACACACAGAACTTCAAGGGCTCCCCTCCTCTTGCGCTAGCATGGTGTTTCCTGTGATTTTTGGAACATCTGGCAACCTTATCAGACCAGGCTCAGGACTGCTGTGTTAGTAGGTGACATATGTCTCCCTCCTCCTCCCTGCCTTGGTTTACTATCTATCCTACCTAACAGGTTTACAGGTTACTCTAAGTGAAGTTATGAATTCTAAATAAAAGTCTGTACTAGACTATATGTATAGGTCAGGTTACCACAGTCAAGCTCCAAGGACAGTGACTGACCAAGGGCAGGCAGGGCAAGTCAGACCCCTGCCCAGAGTCTTTAAGAAAGAGTATCATGCCCTGGCTGGCATAGCTCAGTGGATTGAGCGCAGGCTGCGAACCAAAGCATTGCAGGTTCGATTCCCAGTCAGGGCACATGCCTGGGTTGCAGGCCATGGCCCCTAGCAACCGCACATTGATGTTTCTCTCTCTCTCTTTCTCCCTCCCTTCCCTCTCTAAAAATAAATAAGTAAAATCCTTTTAAAAATCTTTAAATAAATAAATAAAAAGAAAGAGTATTACCTCATCAAAATAAAAGGCTTCTGCACAGCTAAAGAAAACAGGATTAAAACAAAAAGAGAACCAACTATATGGGAAAAACATATTTGCCAATGATACCTCAGACAAGGGTTTAATCTCCAAAATATATAAAGAACTTACATGACTCCACTCTAAGAAGACAAGCAACCCAATTAAAAAATGGGCAAAGGACTTGAACAGACACTTCTCCAAGGAGGGCATACAGAGGATCCAGAGACACATGAAAAGATGCTGGGTATTGCTAGCTATCAGAGAGATGCAAATTAAAACGACAATGACATGCCACTTCTCACCAGTCAGAATGGCCATCATAAACAAAGCAACAAACAACAAGTGTTGGAGAGGTTGTGGAGAAAAGGGAACCCTACTGCACTGTTGGTGGGATTGCAGACTGCTACAACCACTATGGAAAACAGTATGGAATTTCCTCAGAAAACTGAAAATGGATCTGCCTTTTGGCCCGGCAATTCCACTGCTAGGATTATATCCTAAGAATCCTGAAACACCAATCCAAAAGAACCTATGCACCCCAATGTTCATAGCAGCACAATTTACAATAGCCAAGTGCTGGAAGCAACCTAGGTGCCCATCAGTAAATGAATGGATCAAAAAACTGTGGTACATTTACACAATGGAATTCTATACAGCAGAAAGAAAGAAGGAGCTCCTACCCTTTGCAACAGCATGGATGGAACTGGAAAGCATTATGCTAAGCAAAATAAGCCATGTGGTGAAAGACAAATACCATATAATCTCACCTTTAACAGGAACCTAAACGACAAAACAAACAAACAAGTAAAATATAACCAAAGACACTGAAATAGAGAACAGCCTGACAGTGACCAAAGGAGAGAAGAGAGGGAATTTCGGGGGAAAGGAGAAGGGTTTACAGGAATAAGTGTAAAGGACAAATGAACAAAAACTAGGTGGGGTGGACATGGGAAGGAGCTGGGGAGGGCTGAGAGGGTGGGCTGGGATGGGAGTAAAAGACAGAAAACTGTAGTTGAACAACAATTAAAATAAAATTTTAAAAAAATAAAGAAAGAGTATCCCAGGCAAAGGGCAGACAGGTGACACAAAGGAGTCCGATGTGGGGCGGCAGAGCTTCCCTGCACTCTGGATGACTTCTTAGAGGCCATGATCCTGAAGAGCACACATTTAGAGCCAGACCACCTGCATCGGAGTTCCTGCTTCCAAGTGCCTCCAAGGAGACTTCAGGCAAACTACAGGTAATGTCCCTATGCCTCCAATCCTTTACTTATAGAACAGGGATTATAACAACACATACATCACAGGGTTGTTGTCAGGAGTCAGTGAATTACTTCAGGTGTAAAACACTTAGAAGGTGGTGGGTAAACTATAAATGTTAACTGTAATGGTAGCACTATCTCAGCCCACCATACCACACATTTTGAAAATGTTATCTAACTTCTATTTGTTGCTCATCTTCTTTTTGTTAGACTGTACACTCAGAAAGCAGGGACTGTGTCTCATCTATCTCTACATCCCCAGGACCCAGGCTAAGGTCTTGCCCATAGCAGGCACTCACCAGGCAACTCTTCTGTAAGACAGCAGGGGAAGGACTGCCTTACTCCCCTGTGGATTGTACCCTCCATTCCTACAATTCTTTGGCTTCCTATAGCTTCCTTCCTTGTTTCCACCTCCTCCTTTGCTCTGCTTCAGAGGCATTTACTCACTAATGGTGCTTTCTGGTCCCTTCTCCAGCAGGTGTTCGATGCTTCCTTTCTCTCTCTCCCACAGCTATATTCTCCAAATGGCCTCTGCATCACTTATTCTGCAGTTAATGAAGAGTGAAGGGCAGTTGAATGTCTAGACCATTGGCCTCATATCTATTTGTGAGAAGTAGAGTCCTCTGAAAAAGAGAAAAGCAGGTGGGATGGTAGTCAGAAAATACAGCCTCATCTTTGAAGAAACCCTGTAGACATTTGTACAGTCAACGAACATCTCACTGGGTGTTGAGAGGTTCAGAAACTACTGGGGAGGAGAGAAAGGCATGACAGGCAGGAAGCCCAGCTTTGTGTTGATCTTTGCTTTGCAAATTTCAGGATTTCTTTTCCCACACTAAGAAACATCCTCATTTTCCCCTGAGGGCAGAGAGAAGAGAGGGAGAGGAACTCAGTGAGGAAGAGAATATAAAGATCCAGAGACTAAGAACCAAGAAGCTACAAAACCACAGATGGCTGCAGACTCTAAAAGTGAGGTAAGGAAGGTCAGATGCTGATCTCTCTCAATCACAACTCTCTGTACAAAGTGCCCTCTGCCCTGAGCCCTGATATGGAGCAGAACATGACCCTTGTCTCCCCAAGTGCGGGAATTGCTGGTAGAACATTAACTAGCTACCCAGGAGCAGAAGGAAATGGAGCCCTCTGAAGTACCTCTCCCTACCTATCTTCCCAAGTTTCTTCTATGAGGAGGACAATTCAAGGCTATATTCCCAGCCCTAGGATTTGATGGTTCTTTGGTTCTTTTCAGGGGGGGGGGGGGGGGGGGGGGGGGGTACCAAATCAGTGAGGGGATCACAAAGCAGAAATGGGACACGGGCAAGAATGCACTAAAAAGATAGTTTAAGCATGTTTCACTAAGGTCAAATTCTTGTGAAACACACCAATCTCTCTCCACTGCTGTCTGGGCTCCTTACTTGGAACCCTATCTGAACTCGAACTAGAGCAAGAAAGAAAAAGAGGAACTGGGAACAGGAAGACAAAGCAATACAGAGTGAGAGTCTCCCTGAAATATTAAGTGTGATGATAAGGAAGTAAAACTGGTTTTATATGACTCAAGCTGGTTTTTGAGAACAACTTTACATGATTAGTGGCCAAAATATTTTAATTAATGACAGGACTTTTGGAATATATGTATAGCCAGCCAGGCCAACCACTTTTAAGGTGCCCCTATTTATCTGAATATGATATACCTATAAAAGAAATCCTACAATTCACATGAGTCTCATATTTTTGTTGACTTAACTTACATAGGAACTAGGAACAGTTTGATACGACCAGGAGTTTGAGGAGACAGGAACAGCAAGGAACAAAAAGGTATATATGGTAGCAAAAATATGTGAAGAAGAAAGAAGAACCAAAGAGAGAAGTAATACAAAAGAAACAATAAATTCTTACCATAAATCAGAGATGGAAGCAGTGATTTAAGTATGGCTAAACTTAGCTAACAGGCCATCTCCCCCAACTAAAAGACTTTCCTGGGTAACTCTGACAGCCGGCCCTTTGGTCCAGGGGTGGGACAAAGATAGGTGGAAATAGGCAGGAACAGACACTAAATTCTCCCACTTCCACTTAAACCCAACAAGGGTTTATCACCTACACAGGAGAATTAGACTTTGCACATTTGTTGGCTACTTTCTATTACAGAGAAATTTGATTAATGTCAATTCTTCAAAGGCAGCTGTAAAACTTGCCCATCACTAATGAAAGAGCAAGAGTTATTAGTGCTTTGTGTGTTTGTGAGTTTTTTCCCTAAAGCAGCCTCTGTTGTTAGGAATCCTAAGGCTTCTCTATGACCCAGCAATTCCACTCCCAGGGGGCGGGGGGCACGGCGTGCAGTGTGTATGTATCCAAGAGAAATGAAAACATATGTCCACACAAGAACTTGTTCACAAATGTTGTTAAGAAGCATTCTTTGTAATAGCCAAAAAGTAAAAAACAACCAACTGGCCATCAACTGATGAATGAATAAACAAACTGAGTGTACAGTGGAATATTATCTGTCAATAAAAAGAAGTACTGATACATGATACAACATGGATGAATCTTGAAAACATTTTGCTAAGTGAAAGAAGCCAGACACAAAGACCACATATTATATGATTCCATTTTTATGAAATATCCAGAAGAGGCAAATTCAGAATAACAAGCCAATGAGTGGTTTCCGGGAGATGGAGGGGGGAAATGTGGAGGAGGGATGGGAATGAGGAGTGATTGCTAATGGGTATAAAGTTTCTTGTTGGGATGATGAAAATGTCTTCAAATTATTTGTGGTGTTGGATGCATAATTCTGTAAAAACACTAAAAACCATTGAACCATATACTTTAAGCAGATAAAGTGAATGGTATATGAATTATATTTCAACAAAACTATTATTAAAAAGAAAAAACCTTAAGGCCTGAATAAGGCTTTGTCAGCTGACTGGAGTTTAGATTTAGCTATTCTACCCCATAAGCTACCCCATTACAACCCATACTCAGTTTGTAAAACTGCAAAAATCTGAAATTTTGCTTTAATTTTTTAAAGTGGCATCGAGGCCTCAAACCTCATTTCTTCTCTCTCCCTACCAGCTCTGTACCACTTGCTCAACTGGTTTAATGAGAAACGTGTTCAAAGTAACTATGGTGAACCATTCACTGATGTCACAAATATTTACTGAACTTCTATTATGTGACAGGTCCTTTTCTAAGCCTCAGGAATGCAACAGTGAGACTTGGAGTCCCTGCCTACAAGATGTTTACAGAACCTTCTCCAGGCTGTCTCCAGGGAACATGGTAAGTGCTGCAAAAGGGGCACGTGATGGGTACTTCAGGAGCATGATCTGGAGTTGGTGTGTTAGTGAGATCACAGCAGAAGTACTGTATTAACCAAGGCCTGAAGGATAACTGAAATTTATAGGAAAATAAGAGGCATGACAGGAGTGTTCTAGGCAAACAGGTTAAGTAGAAGGGTCCAGATGTAATTGAAAGCAGGGGCATTTAAAGAACTATAGTAGTTTTCTGTCCTGGCCGGGTAGCTCAGCTGGTTAGAGTGTCATCTCAATACACCAAGGCCGTGAGTTCAAGCCCTGATCAGGGCATATACAAGAATCAACCAGTGAATGCATAAATAAGTGGAAAAACAAATCGATCTCTCTCTCTCTCTCCCTCCCCCTCTCTAAAAATCAATAAAAGAAAGAAAGGAAGGAACAGAGAGAGGGAGGAAGAGAGGGAGGGAAAGCAAGAGGGAGGAAGGAAAACATAGGACAGAACCCTAGAGACCACTTACATTTGTGGAATGGACAGACCAGAGGTGGCAAGGAAAAGTGAAAAGGAATGGCCAGACTGGTAGGAAGCCAACAGAGTGAGGGCATTACGGCAGTCCCAGAGTGAAGCAGAGGTCATCAGCGGCAAGTGCTCTGACATCAGGTAAAACAAGGGTGAGAAGGGTTTATTTGTATTTGAAGACAACTTCACCATTGGAGACCTTGGTTAAAGTAGTTAAGGTTGCATGATGGGGGGTGGGAGTGGGGTAGTTCAGTCAACTCCATGATGCTGAGGAATAGATGGGAGGGATGCTGGTTAAAAACAACTCTTTTAGGAAGTCTGTCTATCAAAGGAAGAGAGTGATAGAGTGGAAGCCAACAACACAAATATGGTTCTAAAAGGGACTTTTTAAAAATACAAGCAAGAGCTAAATATATTTAAATACTAAAACAGATGCAGAGAGTTTGCAGTTCTGTATGATAGCCATGGTCTCCCCTCCTTCTCACAGGAAACCTGTCAGGGAAGATCTTACAATATGCTAGGTGCTAAGTATTTTAAGCCAGAGCAGCTTCCCTGCAGACTTGACTTACCAACTGACATCTTCTCAAACAGGATGCCTCCAATATTGCCATTAGAATCTGTTCTTCTTCCAGTTCTTGTCTCTATGGCCACATGTAATATAAAACTACTGATTTCCTCATCATCTTTAAAGCAGTCTATATTCTTCTAAAATGGGCCTTTCAACACCATAAGTATTTGCTAACTTATAAAGCTCTAATGAAGACAGGCAAAACCCTGACTTTGTCCTCTTTTTCTTTTCTTGTACAAGCAGAGAATCTTCATTGCTACTTCATAAGAATGCTTATTTGTTACTGGTTTTTAAAGGAACTATGGTTTCAGATATGGAAAAGGGAAGAACCTGTCAAAACAGTAAGTGCACAGGAAGTGGTTATCCTAAGACAGAAAGTCTATCCTGCCTGGCCACTGTGCGATTACTCAGAAGATTCCTCAACTCTGCCTAAAATTTTCACTCCACTTTATTGAACTACCCGATAGTTCATCTGATTCATTGAGCAAATGATTCTGAGAAGGTTAGACAGCTTTCAACTATGTGTCAATCACTTGAATAGTCAGACTGCTTTTCCCCCACCACCTACCTCCAACCTACCACACTGAGTTGGGAACTTTGATGGGGTAGGGTTGGAAACAGGACTCAAAAGCAAGGCAAACTTGGGGCTTAAGCGAGGATAGGCTGGGCCTAGCTCAGGTACTACAGTGGAAGACTAATGGAAGCATCAAAGTCCTCTGTGCCTGAAATCTTAGAAAAAGAAGAAAAATTCCAGTGAAAAGCCTTCAGGAAATGAAAAGGTATCAAAGGTAAGTATCATTTTTAAAAATACTTTATTTATTTACTTTTAGAGAGAGGGGAAGGGAGGGAGAAAGAGAGGAAGAGGAACATCAATGTGTGGTTGCCTCTCACACACCCCTACCGGGGACCCAGCCTGCAATCCAGGCGTGTGCCCTGACTGGGAATCAAACCAGCAACCCTTTAATTCACAGGCCAGCACTCAATCCACTAAGCTACACCAGCCAGGGAAGCATCATTTTTAAAGTGTGCCTCTGTAGGAGACCGTTCTGCATGGCGTGGGCCCAGCTCCCACTCAGAGATGCACAGGACCCATGCCCATGGATAGGTTCTCCCATGGGGAATCAGGCCTGCAATGAGCCTAGGCTGCTTTGAGTCTTGCTTTTTGCTAAAAACTCTCTCACCCTGATTTATAGCAAAAATTTACTGCAAAGTAACTTCCTAAAATCCATGCTAAACCTTCTAAAGAGGATGAGTGTAACCGGTTCAACCACTTTTGCCTTTTCACTTGCAAATATCCCTGTTCTGTGATTAGTGTCATTGGCTCCTTTGTTTTCTGTAAAAGGTAACCACCTAAAGTGAACCTGTGCATAGTAAATGAGAACCATCATGTAATGGCCAGGGAAACCCAATAAAGGCCTGTCATGGCAGAGGCCACAGCTTTTGCTCCCCTTGAGAGAAAAGCCATGCTGTCCCTTTTCCTCCACCGGACTCTGTAGTCCATTTGAATGTCTCATTTCATCCATAATGACTTGGACACTGCGGACCGGTGTTTGCATCATGCCTCATGTTTATACAGTGCCGGGAGGTAGATAAAACTCTTTTTCTCTAGAATATTTCTAAAATCTAGCACATACATCAGGGTTCTCCAAAGAAACACATCCAATAGGGTGGTATATACCAAGAAAGAGAGAGAATGGATAGGTAAATAGAAAGACAGGTAGATAGACAAATAGAAGGAATTGGTTCACATGAGTACAGAAGCTGACAAATCCCAAGACATGCAGGGTAAGTCAGCAAACCAGAGACCCAAGACAGCCACAGTGTATTTCCAGTCAAAAGGTCAGCAGGCTAAAGAGGAGCCAGTATTGTAGGCCAAGTCTAAAGGCAGGAAAAGCTGATGTCCCAGCTCAGAAGCAGTCAGTCAGGAAGAACTATCTTTTATTCAGAGGAGAGTCAACCTTTTCATTTTATTCAATGAAATGACTGGATGAGTCTACCCACATTAGGGAGGGTGGTCTGCTTTAGTCAGTCACCAATTTAAATGTTGATCTCATCCAAAAACACCCTCACAAAAACACCCAGCATAATGTTTAACCAAATATCTGGGCACCCATGGCCCATCAGGTTGACACAAAATGAACCATCATACTAAATTAGTAATACAGTTCAGTCACATCTTTCATTCAGCATTTACAAGGCCCTGTTCTAAAGAATAGAACAAAAAGACAAATCAGGAAAACATGGTGAGTCATCTAACATAACTATAGTTTGAAGTGTATGAGGAGAAACAAAAGCCATTTGTATAATGGCAATGGTAAAAGAAACCCAGAGCTTCCCAATCTCCCCCATAAGACTTTCTAAGAATTGTCTTTGGTGCAGAATCCTTTTGAAATTGTTTCAGTTCAACTACTAAATATTTCTGAGAAGAAAGTTACTTCCTATTCTGCTAACTTCCCATCTCCTAGAGTTTCTTTCCTTCTCAGGGCTTCAATATGCCCAATTAGTCCTGTTAGGTTATAGATTTAAAAGATTTCTAAAGGGGAATCAGCATCTAATCAACATTTACAGTATATTTTGTGAAACATATTTCAAGTCCAAACAATGAATTTCACATTCACGACACAAATATCTATCATCACCCACCATGAATGAATGAATGAATGGTATTGAACATTTCCTGGAATCCATGTATGGACACATGCAAAAGTATTCCATTTAATAACTATTTACTGGGTACTTATAATGCATGTAGATGTAGTCAGGTACTACAGTGGAGGACTAATGGAAGCATCAAAATCCTATGTGCCTGAAATCTTGGACAAGGGAGAAGAGTTCAGATGAAGAGGCTTTAGGAAATGAAAAGGCAAATAACTTGCCAGATAGTCTAAAATTCAGGGGGAAAAAACCACACAGTTTCTATCCTTAAGCTGCTTTCAGGGGAGCATGACAAATTAAATACATGCTCAGATAAAGAACAAGACATAATGACAATACAACAGGCACTATTAGCTAGGACATGGCCACAGCCACCACCACCTGCTTCTAGACTTGCTTCTTATGCAGGCTAGGTAAGGGTGAATCTTTACTACTTAGTTCACCTAATTTTTCAGTGGGAACTAACAAAAAAATAAGAAAAGAAAAAAGTCTAAAGAATTTTTTTAAAAAACATAAATTTTCAGCCAAGGAGAAACTGAAGCCTAACAAGAGAACTCTCATTGATACCACATGCCTAAGTCTGAACGCTCTTGAATAACAGGTCCAGGTCCTCAGGGTCCTAACCCGCTCCCCAAGGTTCCATCTTCCCAAGGCCTTCATCATGTCCACTGTTGGCCAAAAAAATAGAAAACAGCTTCCTTTCTCATTTTAAAATTGCTTAACTTATATAATGTCAATGGTAGTACAGATAATTCTAACGAGTTTTGAGGAGACAATTTGGCAATATTTAATAAGAGCCCAAGTAAGTCCTTTGACTGAATTATCTATTCACTTTCAGAAATATAGCTCAGGGAAATAACTAGAGATGCAAAACAAACCTAATGCAAAAAAAGACATTCATCATAGTAATATTGAAAAGAGAAAAAGATTAGAAATAACCCAGATGCCTAACAATAGAAAAATTACTAAGTTATGAATCATCCATTAACATAATGTTAGCCACGTTTTTAAAGATGATAAAAACATATTTTATTTAGTACTATTGCAATAAGGGAGAGAGGCTTCTGTAAAACCAAGCTCAACTCCCAATACAGCAAAGACAGCTGGGGATTAACAGCAGCCAAGCAGATTAAGAGGGTCAGTGGATAGAAAATCACCAGAAGCAGACAGCAAGTTTGGGGGATCCTTGCTTAACTGATCTGACAGTATTCTTGTTATAGGCAGACTAAGGATTTAGACATCAAGATAGGGGATTAGAAATTTGATCAGATATTAAGAATGGGGATTCTACCTAAACTGATTGAGCACAATTCTTGCTAAAACTGGACTCTACAAACCAAGAATGGGGCCCAGGGACCAGGCCCAGCAGAAAATAGGGCTCAGAAAAACCTGTCTAAAGTTTGGTCAAGGGTAAAATTTTTGTCACAGCAATAGAAACAGGCAGAGGAAACCAGCAGTTATTTTTGGAAAACCAAATATTACACTCTAAGCTACCATATTGATCTGCACCACAAGGCACATACTTCCCCAAGTCCCAGCAGCAGAACTGGCTGAATCTACCAACTCCGGCCACAATTTTAATTGGAGATTTTGTCCACATTCTATACAGTGATTGTTCTGAAGCCCTTAGCACCTGATGCTGAGCCAAGGGAGTGGGTACAGTAACCACTATTCATGGAGTACATTAGCCATTTTTAAAGGTTTTTTTAAAGTTTAATAACATGAGAAAATTCATAAGTGAAAAAAATCAGTATACAAAGTGATATACATAGTATGATCTCAGTAAGTACAAAAATGGTAAAAGAAAAAAGTCTAAATATACCTATAACTCCAGGTGTGTGCAATGAGAGGAATCTTTTCCTCTACTTGACAAAACTTCTATAATAAGCATGTATTGTTTTAACACTCAGCAAAAAAAAAATTTCTTAAATATATGCCCTCTTGTGGACCTCATATTAGTAGAGTACCTATGCATACTGGGCACGTAATAAACATGTGCTGAGTTCATTCACTAATGGAAGAAGCGAGCTCCTATTTTTTTTTTCGTCTGAGGAACATGAAGCAGAGGAAAGTTAACTGCACTTAGAATGAGGAGGCCTAGATCTGAGAGACTGTGCGAGACCACAGCCCTTTCTCAACCACAAAACAGAGGGAGCACCTGCCTGACCTCCCTCAGGAGACTCTGGTGGGAAGCAAATGAGACAATGCCTGTGAAATTATTTTGTAAATTGAAAAACTCTACACAACATCTAAAGACAAACACTAAGGAACTACTGTTATTTTTTCCCTTCACGGTTTATTGCAGAACAGGAACCATATAAACCGGAAGCCCACTGGAAATCACCCCTTCCCCAGAACAGTTTACCAAATTCCCCACTTCTCCAGGTGCCCAAGAGTGGGTGTCTCCTGGGGCGGTATCTTAAAGAACTCAAGTTGTTATAGAGTTACAGTGTCAAAGTATTTAACACATACAGTAAAGACCTTCCCCATGTACACCTGGAGTCTCTTATAAGAAGCAATTAGAAGTTCCAGGTCTGACATTACACTGGCTTCCTAAGTAATATTTCTACCTCATTTCTCCTTCCAACCATTTCTGTGCTTTATCATCAAAATACTCTCCCTGTATCACAGAATCACAGACTCTATAGCTAGAGAAATACTTTTCAATCACATGGTCCAAACTCCTTAAGAGCTAAGGAATCTAAAGCATCTAAAGCCCAGTCGTGTTAAAAATTAAGTGACCGAATCAAGGTCAGAATATTGATGTCATTTCCATCCTCAAAAACCTTCAGATAAATTCCAAACTCCTTAGCATGACTTTCAAAGCCCTTCACAACCTGGCTCCAACCTACGATTGAATCTCGTCTCACTCTAGTCTCCCCCACAAACCCTTGGTTCTAGTCCAACTGGTTTCTTCTCCATCTGATGGACTTTGGCTTCTTGGCCTCATCTCAGATGTTCTCCTGGAGCGTCCCTCACCTTCCTCACCCAACTTCACACATTTGCAAGGTTCACTTGTTGGGAAAGCCTTCTCTGGCCAGCTTGGCCCAGAGGGCAGCTCTCCTACCTCTGGGCTCCCAAAGCTCTCACTGTCCATTACACTTGTGTATACCATTTGCAGTCCTGGCATTATGATTAGTATGTTTACCTGTCTTATTACCTCTCCCCCACCTAGATTATAAATAAAGATGAGGAGTTGTCTTTTATGTTTGTCTACAATCCCCAGCTGTACCTATCCACAACTGTGTGGTATGTAAGTTGCTATTCTAAGTTATTTGATTTGATCCTCACAATTTTCTCACAAACGAGAAAACAGAGGCTCACACAACTAGAAAGTGGCAGAGCCATGATGGGAATCCAGTTCCCGCAGCCTCCAAAAGCCTCAGCCATAAACTGTGCTGCCTCTAACCTGGCCAGCCTCTCACGTGGGGCAAGTGTGCCGGAACTGCTCAGTGCTGCCCCAGCTGTCACCAGGGCGAGGTGGAGAGCCAAGGCACACATGACAAAGAAGCAGAAGCAAGCTTGCTGCTCCCCTCCTCTGAGGCCCCAAGTGGGTTCCCGAGTCCCTGCGAAGTCTCCTTGGCTTCCTGGCATTAACCCCTCACCCTGTGCCAACTTAGGCAGAAACCCCACTCTGTCCCACAGGCAGCTTATCTGGGAGCCCTGACCAAATGGGTAAGACACCAGAAAATGAAAAGCCAAACTCCTCCGAAGCTGAGCCAGAAAAGTGATTCTTAAGAAACTAACTGGCTCGCTGGAAGGAAGCTCCTCCCTATGGCCACCCCGTGTCAGCTCCTGTGTGTTTCCCTCCAGGCTTGTCAGGCAACTTTGGGACCAGAGACAAGGCCCTTGCCAACGAGCCCTGTCCAACTGAGCTAGGGTGGCAGCAAACCCCAGGTCAGCAGGAGGGCCACTATCTGCCCTGCTTGCCTGGCCCAGGGCCATGTCTTCCTCATGCTCACAGGAGCTCTGTGAGCAGGCTTCTCAGCTCTGGGGTAACAGCTACCATTGATAGAGTGCCTACTGTGTGCCAAGCACTGTACCAGTGCTTTAAATGTTTGTCTCAATTAATCCTTGTTAATATTCTGTGAACTTTATGGACTAGTGCAGTAGATGAGGACACAGGCTCTGGGGTCAGACTGTCCAAGTTCAGAATCCCAGCTCCACCACTTGGAGTACATTAACTTGAACCTGCTACTTAACTTCTCTGTGTCTCAATTTCCTCATCTGAAAAATGACCACTGCACTATACTTAATTCCTAGAAAAGTTATGACGATTAACTGAATTAGTAAGTGTAAAGTGTTCAATATACGTTAGCTAAACAATTATGTGGGCATTATCTCTATCTTACAGATGTAGCAACTGAATCTTAGAGAGCTTAAGTCACTTGCCAAAGTCACACAATTAACAACGGACAAAGAGTGGATTTAAATCCAGGTCTGGACACCTGACACATCCCGGTGCTTGAAGCCTCACTCTGTTTTCTATCTTTCTGTATCTCTATCTCTACCTCTATCTCTGTTTATCTCTACCTTTATCTCTATCTTTCTCTCCTGTACTTAGGGAGCAACTGGGCTGGTGAAAGAACTACAATAGGACCCAGCGTAAAATAAAGTTCCCTGGAGAAGTAGAAGTCTACAGAGCCCAAAGCCAACTCTGAGAAGGTAGGGGGTCTGGAAAAGTTTCACTCACCCTACCTACAGTAATTTTACACAAGTGACATCAGGCTAAAATTAATATCAAAGACAGTATTGAAAAAGAAAAGTCACCAAAAAGGCATCACAGAGCCTTAGCAGAGTGGGTTTTCAACAGAGAGGGGAGGTCCCACCTGAGTATGGTAGAGGGATGCTAGGTTAGTACAGAAGCCTCAGAAAAATGATTGGCACCAGTTAGTCTGAGTATTTTTTGCATCTTTTCCCCTACCTGACCCTTAGCTATTGCCCAACCTCCTGTCTGGTGTGAAGTGTAGTTCCCTAGAGACAATTCCACAAGGCCTCAAATCACCCTGCCTTCTCACGGCTAACTTCCTTAAGAGTAGCTAACAAGTTCTGTTTCCACACCCCAAGCAACATACACTTGTTCTCCATCTCTGGGAATGCTTGAGGGCGTGCTCCCGGTGAGGGTGAAGGGCTGAGAGAACAGCTGGGCGACCATCGGAGTTGCCTTCCCCACCACATCACCTATCACAGCATTTCCTAGGGAGCCCAGTTTCCTGCTTCCTGCTCACCGTGCTCCTGAAAAGGAGGGTCAGAAAGTGCACAGGGCTGGACTCCTGCCCCACTCTCCTTCATCAGCCAGTCCAGCACCTGACCTCACCTGTCTGGTTCTGAGAGTCCCCAAAGGGTTACCACTGAGACAGAGTTGAGTACAGAGAGAACCAGGCCCTGAAAGCCTTGCTCAAGAATTGCACTTATCTTTGAAAATCAGCACCTGGCAGTTGGTAAGTGTCAGTATCAGTGAAATTAAATTGTTTTTAAAGGTCAGAATGCCCAAATATTGGTTAGAAACAAGCCATAAGTCTGCCCTGTTTCCTGCTTGTCAGCTTGTCTCTAATCTTCCCAGAACAGGCTGCTGCCTGGGCCACAGCAGCTCCCAGATCCCCCGGGTCCTGCTCACCAAGGGTGGAGACGGCTAAATGCTCCACATCTAGTTCCAGAGACCTGAGCCCAGCCCGCTTCACCCTCCACCTCCCCATACCCCGGCACATTACACACCTGAGAACAAAACAAGGTGAATTTCACACCAGATTAAGGAAATTTCTATCACCTTTCTAATCAGCCCTCTGACAACACAACTTACTGGTACACTGCATAAAAAGCAGAAACAGAGAGAGAGCAAACCTAGCCCCTGAATCCCTTCCTCTCAGCAGCAACTGTGGTTGACCCCACACTTGGACTCACATGCACACACCCAACACATGTAATGCACTCATGCTCATAGAACCCACCCTAAACTCTTAAGTGACAGAGCCGTGCAAGACATGAAGACACCACACAGGTTCACATATGTGTTACGGTGGCCCCAGACCATATTAAGAACAGAACCCCACCTTGCCCTTCACCACACATGCATGCTAGGAGCATGTGCATGTGTCTCTCTGCACATGTGTGTTGTGTCAGGTTTTATGCAGAAAGAGGAAAACATGACGCAAAGACCCCAATATCTGTGGAAACAATTTCCTGCTATTTGTTTCAGGGAACCACAGGCAGGAAACAGCCAGGAAAGTTATCAAAACAATGACAGCCTACTCCGGAAACTGAATGTGATGCTCAGGGAAGGTTGTGGAGGAGGGAGAGGAACAAGAAGTCATGTGACACCCAAGCAGGGGAAGTCTGTGCCAGGGCAGGGAGCCTACCCAGTGGGCCCTGTTCCCCAGGGCCACGGGGCCTCCGGCTCAGAGACTCTCCTCACCACACCCACAGGAGGCACCTTCAGGCCACTGAAACACACAGCTGTGCAAAAGAGACACAAAGAGAACTCAAAACCTGCTCGTTTGGAGGAAGACACAAAAGGCCAAAAAAAAAAAAAAAGGCAGCATACCAGGCTCTGCCACACCTGCCGCTGCCTCCACCTCCCTGCTACTAATCCTAGAATGAGAACTCAAGAGCAAAACAGAACACAACACATGATTTTACCCAAATCCAACAATTTACCGATAAGAAAACTTGTCCAGAGTGGGCGAGTGACTTCCTCATGGTAACAGAGGAAACCAGTCACTTAGCTGACACAGAACCAGATCCCCTCACCTCCAGCCCGGGGCCCTCACCCACGTCTGGATCTCCCAGAGACCACAGTGTGTGAACAAACCTCCAAAATGAACTGTATAAAACTCCCATTGTCCTTACTCAGGGTAGGGGGTATAACAGGATCAGCCCTTCAAACTTGCCAGTAAATGAAAGATTCCTGTGTCGGCACAACAGACCACTGCTGTGGGTGGCGGGATTCCCACTACGATTCCCAGGCTGCAACCCCCATCCCCACCGTTGCTCTCAGCCTGTCCCCTCTCTTAAACAGACCGAGGTGTAGCAGCTGAACCTCATGGAAAGCTCCATCTCCACGTGAGGGTGTGGCTGGGCCTACGAGGAACCACAGAACAACCCGCCAGCTGGTAAGCCACCCTGGGGTCAGGCAGAGAAGTGAAACCTGCCCCTGGGGAGGAGTGGGCAGGAAGAGGGTATAAGAGGAAAGAAGCAAATGAAGGACAAAAGGACAATGTGCATAAAAGATACTGACTTAAAACACCTTCTCCAGCATAAACGTCAGCATGACCTCATCCATTCTCAGAACAAAATGCACCCCTCCAACAGGCCAGAGAAAGAAAGAAAGCACAGACCACATTGTCAGTTTCACAGAGGGACAAGACCCAAACTCTGGGCCACTAGAGAAACTAAGATTCTGTTGCCTTCCAGAACCCTGACATTCAGCCCTCACTCAGGAAGATGCAAATATCAGCGTTTGAGAAACTCTACTTTCTGTTGGTCCGAGGTGAGACCTACGGGTCTCAGTTCGTAACAGACATCCCGGAGCAGTCAGCCTTATCATCTCCCCACTGGACAGCTCGGGGTTAAAGGCACACGTGATGAACTCCTCCAGGCAGCCTGGCTTTGAACTCTGTCTCCAGCACAAGAGCTGCAATGGCTGGGGCGCACAACTACACCTTAATCCCATCATCTGTAAAATGGGGCCAAGAAAAGTACCCACCTCATGTGTTGCTGTGAGGGTCAAATGAGGTAATCTAGTTAAAGTGTTTACCACACTGCCTGGCAGGTGGCAAGCATACAATACTTGTGGGCTCTCAGTTGTTCTCTTAGCACACAATTAGTTGTACTAGTTGTCAGTTGTACCATAATTAGTAAGCATACCATATTTGTTGGCTCTTAGTACCTTTTTTTAAGATTTTATTTATTTGTTTATTTTTAGAGAGGGGAATGGAGGGAGATAGAGAGGGAGAGAAACATCAATGTGCGGTTGCCTCTTGAGCACCCCCTACTGGGGACCCAGCCTGCAACTCAGGCATGAGTCCCGACTGGGAATCAAACCAGCGACCCTTTGGTTCACAGGCCAGCGTTCAATCCACTGAGCCACACCAGCCAGGGCTTACATGCAATGTGTTACACAACTCATTACTCCCAAGAAATTGACATGTAATGCAATTTTTAAGCTACTGGGAGCCTCCCCAGGAAATTTCCTGACCTAGTAACCTAGCTATGAGCTTAATCCTTCTAAATTACTTCTTCCCCTTTGCCTTCCTCATTCACCCCTACCCCACACCGTGTTCTCAACAAAACTTTATATTTACATTGTGCTTTTATGTTTCACAATGAATGTTAAAGTGTTGTGTAGTACGTTTTTGGTTGCCTGCTCTTCTCTATTATCTTTCTCCAGAAGTCTTCCTTTCTTTCTCCCCTTTCCATGTCTCCCCTTGCGGATTCACAGCCCCCATTTTCCAAAAAACTAATGAGTAGTTAATATGTGATCCCCGCCCAGGCTAAGGATACCTGTCTGGCCAAAACCCTGAGGAGCCACTCTGATCAACAGAGGAAAGATTGGGGAAGAGTAGAACTCGGCCTGCACCCTGTGACAAGGAGAGGAGACCAGGCCGAGCAGAGTGCACAAACCGGCGCTGGGCTCGCACCCTCTTCCCCACCTCGGGCCCCCACCGTGCCCTCACTCCAGCCCAGCCTCCTTCTAGAGCAGGGGTGTCAAACTCATTTTCACCAGGGGCCACATCAGCTTCATGGTTGCCTTCAAAGGGCCAAATGTAATTTTAGGACTGTATAAATGTAACGGCCCCTTAACTAGGATCAAGGAGCTCAGTGGCGCTGCCGGGTAGAAACAAGGTGGAGGGCCGGATTGGGCCTGTGGGCCTTGTGTTTGCCACCTGTGTTCTAGAGCTTCTTTCCACTGCCCACACAGCACTTACACCTGCCTCCACCACAGGCATCCTATCTAAACACCCAAAACTGAGCTTAGCATCTGAGGGTGGATCCTCGGGCCCTTGAAGGGATGAAGCAAGTTCCAGTGAGGAAGAGGAAAGAAAATGCACAGCCAGGGTGTTCAAGCTGCAGGGCTTGAGTTTATCTAGTCAAATCTCCTCATTTTGCAGCAGGTAAGGTTAAGGCCTATTGAACAAATCTATTAATCCAAGGTCAGAGCTTAGTCACCAGCACCAGGACCCAGGTCCCCTGGCCCACAACCCTGCTTTTTTCTGCTAATAGGCGTAGAAGACTCCTAAGCTAAACAGGATTCCCACAACTTTCCCCCTTCCCTGGACACAGCTCAGGACCCCCTACCCTAACCCACAAGCCTGCAGATTCCAAGGTGACCTGGAAGGAACAGAACAGGAAGTCGTGAGCTTTGGCACCAGTTCAGGGTGGAACTCTTGGGGCCAAACACAACGGCCTTTGACTATAGGAAAGAATAGGCCCATTGTCTTGGTGGGTGGAACCCAACCAATAGCAGGAGCGAGGAAACCAGTTTTGTGGCCCTAAAATATCAGGGTGGAGAGAGGGAAGGGAGAAAGGAACATACTTTAAGAAAACAGGCATTTACAACCGTCCTTACTCAGGCCTGGGATTTGTTTGTTGTTTTGCTGTGTTTCCCTCACACAGCACCTCTGTAGAGCCTTTGAGTGCCCCAGGATCTAGCAAGGCCAGGAAAAGGTGTGACTCCCTAGAGGGTGGAGCAAACAGGAGACTTAGATGGCTCCACTCTGAAACTGTCAGTAGAAGAAGGAGACACTCCTCCATTCCCTAACTGGTGAAAGAAAAAACAAAAAAACTCAGAGCTACACATCCACCTCTCAACAAAGGAAACAAACCCTCCTACAAAATAGAGGGGATTGTGTTTGGGGACTGGGGCCTTGCCCACCTCAGTACTGCAAGAAACAGGGAGGGAAAACACAGAAAAGGCTGTGCCTTCAACAACAAATATTCCACTAGCACATTCTCCCCAGCTGTGAAGCCTAAAGTTGATTCCAAATTGCCGTAAAGTCTCAGTTTGCCCCATAAAAGATCTCTAACCATATTCCTTAATACCTAGAGACTCGTTCCTTTGGATTTGATCCGCTAAAGTAATGGACCATTTTAAATGAAGGACAGAGTCCCACACTTAGCCTCAGGACAAAGCCTGTCGTTTCTCCTTTCCTGCTCTTGCACAAACTTCCCTCTACCTGTCACATCCTTCCTGCCCGTGCCCTTGGCAAACAAATGGCATGCTCCCCAGAGATCCTGAAGGCGTTTCCACAGGCAACAAAATGGTTCCCTCATCTGGGCTCCCACAGCACATTGAACATACCTCTACTTACACCACCATGATGTAATGATGTGCAATTTTTAATCTTTAAAAATTGAGATACAATGCCTTGGCCAGGTGACTCAGTTGGTTGGAGGTCCTGTACACCAAAACATTGCGGGTTCAATCCCCAGTCAAGGCACATAACTTGGCCGTGTGTTTGATCCCCCCCTAGCCAGGGCACACACAGGAGGCACATCGATGTTTTTTTTTCTCTCTCAAAAAAATCTACAAACATTCCTGGTGAGTGTGGCTCAGTGGATTGAACACCTGCTTGTGAACCAAGGGGTCGCTGGTTCAATTTCCAGTCAAGGGCACATGCCTGGGTTGCAGGCCAGGTCTCCAGTAGGGGGCACAGGAGAGGCAACCACATATTGTTTCTCTCCTCTTTCTCCCTCCCTTTCCCTCTCTAAAAATAAATAAAATCTTTTAAAAAATAAGAAATCTATAAACATATCCTCAGTTGAGGCTTTTTTAAATTGAGATAAAATATAAAAAAGACAACAACTATCACCAGATTCCATTTCCCACCCATAATCTAGACTGAATCATTGTTTAACATTTGAGTACATTTCCTTCCGTCTCTTCTTCTGGGTGATGGGCTATAACTTCTGGAATGCAAAGATTATATACTTTCTCCCCATTTCTTATAGATCTGGAGGTCAGAAGTCCAAAATGGGGTCTCACTGGGCCCACATCAAGGTGTCAGCAGGACAGCACTCCTCTGGATGTTCAGGGCAAATCCCACTTCCTTACCTGATCAAGCTTCTAGGGGTGGCCCACATTCCTTGGTTCATGGCCCCTTCCATCTTCAAAGCCAGCATCGGCAGGTGGCGTCCTTCTTAGGCTGTACCATTCCAACACCGACTCTCCTGCCTCTACCCTTATGATTACATTGAGCCCACCCAGGTAATCCGGGACACTCTTACTGTAGAAGGGTGCAGCCCGAGGGTCCCCAAAAGAAGGATATGTAATGGGGTTCAGAACTCAAGGTGTCCAGGAAATATTAGAAAGATGTATGGGATGTCCTCACCCTCCACCACAGGTGTGAGTTGGGGGAAGGGACCCATGGAGCAGGGCCATTCAGAGCTGTTTTGCATAGCAACTAACCTTTGCAGCTAACCTCTGGCATGGTCATTTAACACATCTATAACTTTAACTGGTTGCATAGATATGTTAAATAGTTGTGGCCATGCTCTGAGCCGGGGGGGATGGAAGGAACGTCCCCCCAAGTTGTAACTGGGAGGCAACTCCCCCTAGTTACAGTGCCCGTGTGAAAACTTGGAGATGATGGGCTCCACAACATGGGGCCACCCCTACGCAGACTCATGATGGCAGCCCAGTAAAGCTGGAAGGATATTTAAACCCAGACTCAGCAGCCATTGGAGAGAGAACCATGTGGTTTGGGCTGAGTGAAGACTCCTGCAGCCATTGAAGAGAGGACCACGTGCCCGCAGCCGTGTAAGGAAGGGAACATATGGCTGTGGCAGTGAGGGGAACCACGTGGCTTTGGCAAGAGTAGGGGGACATGCCCCCCCCAACCCTGCAGCCATGAGAAGAACCATCACGCAGCTTTAGCTGGAGATCCCAGCAACACAGCTGATGGTGCAGGGAACCCAGGGAGGCCTACCAGCTGAGCACAGATTACTGGGAAGAGCTGGGAGCTGCCTGAGCCATGGACTTCTATTTCTTTCCCTGAGATACGGTACCCCAGACTGGGCAAAGGGGGGAAGGAAGGACTGTGTGTGTTTGTGGGTGTTTTAAGGGACTTTGGGATTTTGATGAAGACACTAAGTCATTACTCTTAAGTCTGTATAACTTGAATAAATAATTCCTTTCCTTTTCACCAATCTCTAACATGGAGAGCTATAATTCTCTGGCATAGGGAAAGGCGAACCTAGTACAGGGGGACCCCAGGAAAAACGGGGGTCAATTCGGTAGCATTGTGGGGCCCTCTTCCCTGGTGGCTAATAGGGGAAGATCATGGCAGACCACATGCACAGTAGCTTTAAAGTAATGCAACTACTTGTATATACTCAGTAAAAGCCCACCAAAACTAGCCAGAAAGGATCCTCCCTATAAGAATAGAGTCCCCCCAGCCCATGAGGTCAATCTCTGCTTGGAGCTGGCCTGCTCCCATGTTCTCTGCTATAAACTCTGGGTGTTCGGTTCAATTCTTTGCCCTGATCACTAAGAACCTAGTTACCTGTGCCCACCTGTGACATTACCATCTCAAAATCCTAACTTCATCATGTCAGCAAGGTCCCTTTTGCCACATAAAGTAACATTCACAGGTGTCAGGGATTAGGATGTGGGCATTCTGAGGAAGCCATTATCTGCTCTACCCCAGGTAGCTTTTTAAACTTTACCCACAACAAAAATTTGCTATGCCTTCTCTCTCTTTCACATTTCTTCTGATACAGAGGCAAGAGCACAAGCTTTGAGGTGAAGCACACAAGCTCTGTCATTAATTTGTTGGATGACCCTGGACCAGTCACTTCACCTCCTTCCGAGGCTTTTTTCCGACCTGTAACAAAGATAACTCTTACTGCATGAGGAGATGACAGTAAAAGAGTAAGTTAAGATACATAAGACATTAAACACAGTGCCTGGTAAATGATGAGCCCTCAGTAAACAGACCTTTCAATCCTTCCTTTTGCCACCCCATTGTCTCTCAGCCTTGCCCAGGTCTCCATCTCCTTCCTCTTCAGTGACTTCATCTAACCAGTCAGCAAAGAAGGCATACTGTCCTTCTCCTGTGAGTCTGCCTGCATGCTTCTTGGGATGGATTCTCATGTATACTCAAGGAGCCTACTATACAAGATCCATCCAGAAAGTATGCAGCCACATACCACGAAATTTAGAGGCATTTATTGAAAAAGATACAAAATACAAGAAACATTGTACATAGGACAATGACACTTCAGTCTTCTTAAAAGTAGGTACCTTGGGACCTCACACAGTTCTCCCAATTGCCATTAGCTGCCCCATATTCTTTTCCTGAATCTCATCAACATTCTGAAATCGCTTTCTTTCAAAGGTGATTTTAATTTTGGGAAAAGCCAAAAGTCACAGGGCGCTGAATCTGGGCTATAGGTGGAGGGGCCTGAGTCACCTGAGTGATCTGAGGTTTCACCAAAAAACTCTGCGTGAGACATGATGCATGAGCGTGTATGTTGTCGTGATGAAACTGCCAATCACAGTTGCCCATAGTTTCAGCCTTCTGAATAATCCAAATAGTTTCTGTGGTGGAATGTTCAGGCTTAACATAAAATCTGATGCCAATTCATTGCTCTACTCATTCAGTCATTTTGAATGCAATGGCCACACAGTACACAGGCTCACTCAAAGGCATCTACCGCCCCCCACTGACTAGTACAGTGAAGTCGTCATTGTTCATGCATGCGTGTTCCAGTCCAGTCGCCTTGGCTGCCAGGTTCCATGGATATGGTACAAAACATTCTTGTTATATTAACAATGGTTGGACTTCTTCCGGACAGACCCCGTATATATTTAGAGAGGTCAAACTCTTTTTACATTCATATACATTTTATAGTTTCTTGTAACTTCTGCATGCCAGCCCCAATTCTGCCCTGTTAACTTACTCATTCATGTTCTTACTTCATCCTTCTTCATCCTTTCCCTTTACACCTTATAAATAAGGATGGTATGGAGACAAAAGTAATGCCTGGGCCATATTAGGGAATTCCTTTAGCAAGAATGCTATTTGTAAGACATCTCCTGAAGCCTGTTTCTCAGGTTGATTTTCAGCAAAATCTTCCCCAGACCCACAAGGAATATAACTGTTGCAGAAGCTGCATGCCCTCTGGGTAGTTCTGCTCTGGAATTACGACATTTTCCAGAATGTTGTTCATGAGTTACTACCCATCCCTTCCACTCCTGCATGTTAAGCCTTCCTCTATCATTTTCATCTCCAGCTGGCCTGCCAGGACCCTGGCTAGAAAATGCCTCTCTGCCCTAGATGAGCAGGGTGGAACCTTTGTCCAGTCCCATAATTACAATAGCTCACACTTACTCAGCACTGACTATTTGCCAGGTACTATCCTAAGAGTTTTATATGTAACTACAGCCTTCACCAAAAAAAAAAAGCCATGAGTGTTATCATCCCATTTTAACACATTAAAAAAAACTGAGAGAAGTAATTTACCCAACATTGCACAACTTCATAATTTAACTTCATCTCTCACACAGATAAATATTAGTGATTTAATCTGGGCAGAGGGCACTCTAAGACTTCTGAGGTCTCCTGAATGAAATCCACCTTCCAGAATGACCTTTGCCCCCCCTTTTCAGGATCTGACAGTCAGCATTTTGCGTTCTGTCCTACCCTCACTTGTGCACCTGGTCCCTCACACCACACTCACAACTGCACATCCTGACATAAAAGTTTTTTTGAACCTTATAATTGCTTTTATGGGCCTGAATATATTTGTAAATAAATGGGGCCTGGCTCCCAGTCCCCATGAAAAGCCCTTTCACTAAATTGTCAACTATTTGCACAGCCATTCTTTGGCCACAAAAGAAGTGTGATAGGGAAAGAAAGCCTCATGAGAAGGAAGCAGGAGAAGGGAGAGTCCCTGGAATGGTCACAAAGGGGAGGAGTTTTCAAATCAGAAACAGTCATAAAACACACCCAGAGTCTGTGGCCTTTGAACAATAGCAGCCCCGCCTGTCTCTTTCCATGCGTGTTGGCATCTGACTTCCTTCTCAGCCTGCCCCTCCTGGCCCTGTGACCTTAAACCAGTACTAGAGGCCGAGGACCTGGGGCCAAACCACTGAACCTCAGCACTATACTATGGGTGGAAGAAGCAAAAAAAGGGGTAACGTGTTCAACTCATAAGTGACCTGACTCACTTGTGTACATACCACCTGGGCAGGGAATGGTTTACGGAGTTTTACTCAGGAGTCATACTTCCTCAAAGCCATGACTGCGAGCAAAGGGGTGGGTGTGGGAGGCATCACAGCTTTTTTTTCCTTTAGAAACCCATTGTCCCTTCGTGCTCCCTCTGTTGGGTTACATTCCTCTGTCCATAGATCACTTATTTACTGAGTTGGGTTCCAGGAAAAGAATCTCAGTTGAATTCCTTAAAGTCCCAAGCACTAAGTTCAAGAGTGTCTAATTGTGATGATCAAACACAAATATCTTTTAAAGCCTCCGCAGGAAATTTTGACAAGAGCCTTTGCGCCACCCACAATCCCCGTGGGTCCCCAGGGGGCCACAAACAAGAGGGAGAACATCTGCATGCAGAAACCTTTACGTTTGCACCTCATCTAAGGCTCACAGTGACCCGTGAAGTAAGTACTATTATCTCTGTTTTGCAAGTGAGACACTGAAACTCCAAGAAGTCAATTAACTTGTTCCTTATCCAAGAACTGGTAAAAAATGGAACACGGATTAAGACTCACATGTTTCTGAGTCTAAAGCTCATGTTTTCACCCCACACCATCCTGTCGACCAGATTTCAAAGATAGGAAAGATGACTGCCTCCAACAGAAATCCTCATAAGTGGCTTCATTCAAGAGTCAGAACCTAAAATGGGCCTTAAAATGAAGAATAATTCAAGAGACTGAGCAGGAAGGCAAGGGTGTCATAGAAAGAAGGATCCCTGGCTGATGTGGCTCAGTGGACTGAGCACCGGCCTATGAACCAAAGGGTCACTTGTTCGATCCCCAGTCAGGGCACATGCCTGGGTTTCAGGCCAGGTCACCCGTGGGGGGCACACAAAAGGCAACCACACGTTGATGTTTCTCTCCCTCTCTTTCTCTCTCCCTTCCCCTCTCTCTAAAAATAAATAATTTTTAAAGAAAGAAAGAAGGAAAAGAATTAGAATAAACTCATACATGAGAAAGTAAGATGCAGTTCAGTTCACAGAGACTAAGGGAGCAGACTGGAGCCCTGCTCCGGCTTTAAATGGCAGCTTGAGAAATTTGAACTGTATCCTAGAGGAGATAGGAGTAACTGAAACCCTTGGAGAAGAAGGTCAGAAACATGACAAAATAGCATTTTCAAGAAGATTACTCTGACAGTATGAGGCAAGATGATTTAGGGAAGTGGTTCTAACTCTGGCAACTCATTAATTCTCAAGAAGTTCTCTTTTTCTTCTTTTTTTTTAAGATAGACTTTTTCTTAAAGCTTTTATTTATTTTTAGAGAGGGAAGGGAGGGAGAAAGAGAGAGAGAGAGAAACATCAATGTGCAGTTGCTGGGGGCCATGGCCTGCAACCCAGGCCTGTGCCCTGACTGGGAATCGAACCTGTGATGCTTTGGTTCCCAGCCCGAGCTCAATCCACTGAGCTACGCCAGCCAGGGTGCTCTTTCTCTTCTTTTCACTTTTCATTTTAACCTAGTTTCAGAGTTTCAAAAATGTTTATGTCCCCATCATTTAATTTCCCCAAACATTACTGCTGTAGATAACCACAGTACAATGATCAAAGTCCATAAATTATCAGTGGTATAATATCATGAGCTAATTTCGCATCTTATTCAAATTCCGCCAACCTTCTCACAAAGGCCTTTTTTCCCCCGACAAAGATCCAGCCTAGGCTTACACGTGGCATTTAGTTGTCTCGTCTCCTCAGTCTCCTTTAATCTGGGCCAGTTGCTCAGGACTTCTTTTTCCTTCATGACCTTAACATCTCTTAAAAATATTGGTCAGGCATTTTGTAGAATGACCCTCAGGCTGGACTTATTTAATATTTCCTCATACACACGGGCTTGGATTTATGGCAGGCCCATCCCCTTGGGTCTCTCATAGTGCCCTGTGCCAGAGCACCCTGGCCTGGAACCATTGCCCAGCCTCTGCCCGAGGGCTGCAGGCACTGAAGTGGGCTGCACAGTGGAAAAAAAAATATTTCCTGATGATTAAACTTAGATAAGGCACTTTTGGCAAGAATACCACAGAAGGGATGCTGCAGTTTCTCAGACCATCATTATCAGGAGGCCTGAGATACCAACATCTCTCACCACTGGCACTCTTAACCGTGAACATCTGCCTCAGGCTTCTCCACTTCAGATGACTATTTTACCTGGAAGCTTTTTAAAACTACCAACGCCTGGGCCACATTACACACCAATCAAAACAGGCTCTCTGCAGGTGGGGCACAGGCGTTGGTGGGTTTTAAATGTCCTGCAGGTGGTTCCAACCAGCATCCAAGGTTGGAAACCATTGGCTTAGACAGTGAAGATTAAAATCCTGGAAACATGCAAGGAATCCCTTCCTTGAGCCTCTCTTCAAAAAAATAAATAAAGTCAACAGTTTCAGGCACAGATAAATACATCTGGACTTTGGCATGAACCCATGGTAGGAAAAAGGAAAGACGAAAAACCCCCTGACTAAGAAAGCGATGCGTGAGTAGACTGCTGTCCAATAAAAGAGAAGGCAGGGCACTAATTAAAGTGTCTAGCCTTCCCGGTCCACTTCAGCTCCAGGCCGCAGAGAAACCTTTGCTGCAGTGAAAGCACACACCATAAAATTTTACTGTCGCAAGCCTGACATGATCTCCTAATTGCCGCTGAGGGAGGGAATTATGGATCATGTGAGAAAATGTACAGCCACACATGCACAGATAAACACTTCTGGGTGCAGCTGAACGAATAATTCACAGAATCTTGGTCAAAGGGATGTGATCCCCTTAAACAACCTTTCCCTCCCCACTTATCTTTTCATCCTTAATCTCTTCTGAAATAAGAGAGCGAGGGCCTTGCTGTAAATTTTATGAAATAGAAAAGTGTACACATTTCCGGCCCCCAGGCTGAAGCAATATGGTCGACTGGTAATATGGTCAGCTTCCTTAGTGTTATTAACTTGTGGTTTCAATGTATTCCACCAACCCCTCCCTCAGAGGAGCCATCTGATAACAATGCACACCAATTTAACCAAAATGTGGAGGCAGGAAGGAGCCTGAAGAGAATAGGCCCTAAAGTATTGACCAATTGCCAGGATCTGGAGCTGCGGGTGCAGCAAGAGCTGCTACTGGGCAATAAGTGACAAAAGAGGAGGCAGTTGTAACACTCAGCGAGTACTAAAAAAGAAGTAACTCACCCTGGCCCAGTGCCTCAGTTGGTTGGAGCGTCATCCCCTACACCAAAAGGTTGCAGGGTTCAACTCCCAGTCAAAGCACATGCAAAAAGTTGCCTGTTCGATCCCTGGTAAGGGCGTGCACCAGAGGCAACCAATCAATGTTTCTCCTTTTCTCCCCTTCTTCTCTCTCTAAAATCAATAAACATATCCTCAGGTAAGAATTTAAAAAAAAATTAAAAATGGGGGGGTGGAAGGGTAGAGGGATTGAGCAAAAAAGAAAAAAAGAAAGAATTATGAACACGGACAACAGTGTGGTAATTGCCGGGGGGGGTGGGGGGGGACAGGTAGAGGTGAAAGAGGGTATGAAGGGATAAATGGTGATGGAAAAAATAATAATAATAAAATTAAAAATAGAGTCCTGGCTTGTGTCGCTCAGTGGATTGAGTGCCAGCCTGAGAACCAAGGGTCACTGGTTTATTTCCCAGTCTAGGGCACACACCTGGGTTGCAGGCCAGGTTCCTAGTAGGGGGCACATGAGAGGCAACCACACACTGATGTTTCTCTACCCCTCTTTCTGCTTCCCTTCCCCTCTCTCTAAAAAATAAATAAAATCTTTTAAAAATTAAAAAGTAAAATTAAAAAATGAAGTAAATTTTAAAAATTAACTCAATTATCCCTTAATTATTACACAACCAATTCTCCCTCAAGCCTAATGAGTCTCACTGAGTGGACTGGCACATAATTAAACACTAATACATGGGTAAAATAATTTATAGAAAGGTGGGTCCAACTAGGTCAGGAATGGCGGGGAAAGGTTACATGAAAGAGACAGGATTCAAGTTAGGCCTTTGGAAGGTTAAGTCTCAGAGAAACAGAGACAAGGAGAAACATAAGCACAGGGAACCAGGTGCCAGGCATCATTGTAGATGCTAATTTGGAAGGTGATTTCAGGAATCAGAGTGGGCTTGCATATGGTATCTATTCCCCTCAACCACCATATGGGGCTATTTCAGAAGAATATGCTGATCCTCAAGAAGGTGAAATAACCTGCCAAGGTCAGTTGTGGACCTGAGATTAGAAAGTAGGTGTGTCTAACTTCAGAATCCACGCCAGTACCATTACCACAAAGAGAGGCCCAAACACAGTATGCTTAGAGAACAGGAAGGCATGAGGATAGTTACAAAAGAAAGACAGGGTTAAAAAAAAACAAAAAACAGGAAAGTTAGGTAAGCTTACTAAAGTGAGACCACTTGTTGTACACCCATGAAAACTCGTCAGAGACATTTGAACTTGATCTTGTGGTTATAGAAAAGCTACTGAAGATTCTGAGTAACCGAAGGGACACCTTGAGCAAAGACCAAAGGGGATGATGGAAAAATTGGGAGTTCTCAGTTCCTAAGCTAAAGAGATGCCACTAATGAGAGTAAAGGAGACCACACAATGATGTAGTGGAGTCAGAGCTGGACTGCAGCAGAAGCTTGGGTTTAAATGCATAAAGTTACACACCCACGTCATGACTATGTTAAGCAGGTCACATTCTCCCTCTAGACTTCAGTTTCTCTTCGTAAGTCAGATGAAGTGAGAATTAATCTCTAAATGACCTCTAAAGCTTTGCTACTCAAGTGTGGTCCACCAACCAGCAGCAAGCATCAGCGTGGTGCATTATAAGAAAGGCAAAATCTCAGGCCCCACCGGAAGAACGGGTCTGTATTTAAACAAGCTCCTCAGGTGATCCGTAAGCACATTCAAGTTTGAGAAACTTTTCTAAAGTGTCTTCTAGTTCTAAAATGCAATAGTTTCAGACTCAGATTAACTCTGTCACTTCACAAGGGGGAGTAAAAAAGAAAAAAGTTTACTTGTTCACTTCATTTATGCCATTTTCCTAGTCCTAACCAGGGCTCTCAGGCTTGCCCACACCCATGGAGCTCTTAGGAAACATCAGTGGGGCAGTGCTGCCACCTTGTGGCCATAATTAATTAGTAAATGCACTTACTCTGTGTTCTCACCAGTGAGGGTGAGATGGGGAAGGTTGGCAGAGTGGGCAAAGTCCGAGTCACAGATTAGAGGATCACAACCACCCATAATGCCTGGAAGTAATGTCAGACAGAGGTCAGCGTGCATCCTGGAGTTCTTTCACCTTTCAAAGGGCAGTTTTTATAATACCTAATAAAATGTGATATTAGTGGGAAACCAAGGTTTCAAACCAAGCTCTAGGGTATGGAGGGAACCCAATTAAAAGCCAGGCCATGATAGTTCAGTGAAAGACAACCAGATAGAGGTAAACACAGAATTTTTGTGGCCTGTCTGATAAACCCCCTGTGAAAATGTCCACTTTTGGTTTTCTGGGCTGTTTTCCTAATTTCAAGCTCAGAGGGGGAAAAAAAGAATGCAGACATTCCAGGTGCTGCTTTTTTTGCAATCTCGGTTAGACTGGACATTCCCTTCTGGTTCACCCAAGGCGCTTTCAGGCTGCCGCCTGGTTCTGAACATCCTCTCTCTCCCATTAGAGCTCACCACATTTACGTGTGTAGCAGCCAGCCAGCTGCACACCAGCAGAAATTCTAGCAAGCCAGGAAATGGGTGTTAGTCCTGTGGCTTCTACTTTGTTCCCTGCACTTCTGTAAGCAGAGCAGTTGGATTAGCGCTCCGTGGGTCTGTGTGCACTGTGTGAGCTCCTCAGAGACCACACTAGGCTGCTTCCTCTTGGCAGCCAACACCTAGAAACTTGGGGCTC